>NC_056729.1:1236781350-1236838850 GCF_019279795.1 Protopterus annectens
AATAAAAATTTTAAACAATGAGGCCTGCTGATGCCATCTACCATAAGATTACCTATAGAAATGTTAATCGCAGACTTGAGGTGTGGCATGTGCCTTAAGTATTATGCTCCATAGTGTGTACTATTAGGTAGGGGCTCTGTGTGTGTGCGTTAGTGCTTCTGTGTGTGTGTGCGGTGCAGTGTTCTGTAAACATAGGTTTGTAGTGGTGCTATTCTCACTGTAGCCAGGTTTGAGTGTGTGGATGCTAGAGCATTTTAAAGCAGTATACGGGATCATTGGACTTTACTAGCCTAACAGCCCTAGGGCCCTTACAATCCTAGGCAAGTTCTTACCATTCTTTTCATGATCAACACATATTGCCGCTGTCCACAAAAGACGCATGCAAAATCCCTGTGGTGAAATGACAGTCACTCAGCCAATCATACAGACTGCATTTGAAGAGGACCAATGAGATGCTTTGTTTGTCATTAGCTGGTAGTCTGTTTCAAAGGATTGTTAGTCTGGTAGACATATCTCTCCCACCAACATGTTAGTAATGTCACATGCCAAGTTAATGTCCTTACAGTGAGTAATCCTTGTACCATTCCACTGACGTAAGCAGGATTTCCAATAAAGCAGGGTCAGACATTGCCCCATATGCAAGGCAGAGATCACCACTGAGTCATCTATTTCACACAGGCTGTAATGACAGTTATTTCAGACAAACCCGACAGGACAGATCCTTAAGAGTTGACGTTACCTTATGAGGCACTTTGTGTTGTGTGCAGTTATCACTAGTGCTTGGGAAGGTACATAAGAAAATGGCCACTGCACTCAAATATTGGCCTGCTGAGGGAAGAGTGCATTGAGACTGTAACTACATCATTTTGGTGACAGTGCCATCAGTGATAAGAGAAAGATATAATTCCCATCTTACCACAGAGGGACATGGTGATCTAAGGTAAAGTAGGTGTAAACCTGTGTGGCCAGGCTTGTGCCCCCAGGGCAATCACCCCTGAGTATGTATTTCAGGTGTTGGTAGTGATGTACTTCTTACCAAGCACATTGCTATTATCATTGGAAATTATTCTATATACATATTTCCATGGAGTTTACAGCCATGAGTATGTCAACGAGCATTTGGTCATGAAGAACCTCTTGTAGAATAGTAACATAACTGGAAGATGCTATGACTACTCGCAGTTTGCAGGCATCAGCCAACATATCAGTCACTGACATTCACTTTGTGCTTGTACTTTGGTTAAATGGATTCCAAGCAGTAGAGGACACAGGACTGAGCCCTGTGGAACACCACTGGTAACAGATCAGCTATTGGAGGTGATTTCCCCTATTTTGAAACAGAGTTCTGGCAGTGAGCCACTTGGTGACCCCTGTAATGGTATTACTGTCAATGCCTACTTCTGTGATTTTGGCAATGATGTCTGAGTGGGGGGATACTGTCACACGGCTTGGATAACTCCGGGGGTTGTATGCACAGATGTCCACTCACCCAAGTCCTTGTTGACTGCCTCATACAGTTCCACCAGGTTTAACAGGCATGTTTTTCCTTTCAGAAGTTCAAAACTGTGTAGGTCAACTGTCTGTAGATGGCATGTGCCTTTGCTGATCAGGTCCATGATGATTTGACACATGGGCTTACAGATGTTGCCACTCAGGTTATTGGGTCCACAGTTCCTGTGTTTGGTGGATGCACCACATGTGTGCAAGGTGACAGCAGTGACCGTGTTCCAGTCAGCTGGTATGAAGTCAGTGGTTACACTAGGATTGCAAGGAGGTCACAGTGGTGTGTGTAATCCTTGTTGGATCCCATGTAGGATGCAGCTTGGGATGTAAGCAGATGTAATAGATGCTGTGTTCCTGCTTAGAGAGACCATATACAACCTGCCCTGTGGATACAGAAGGTATGGGACAGATTGTATGGATGTCATGTGCTACCTTTGGGGGGGGGGGGCAGGGGAGTGAGGTTGTCACAGAACCTGTTGGATAACAGATTAGCAATGTCTACAGGCCCATTGTATGTGGTATCATTAAGTACAAGTTCAGCAACAGTCTGGGCCTGTCCTCTTAGGTTACACATTTCACTACACTATGCCTTGTGGTCGTCCTTTGTGGAGAAGGCCAATGTTGTCACATACTGTCTCTTACAGGACTTCTCAACCCTCTTAGCACAGTTTAGCGGAGGAGGGTGTGCTTCTCTGTTGGGAGCTCCCCACTCCAGCTGTCACGCAGCAGTGTTCACCTCTTATTGTCCAGCCTGATAATGGCACTTATCCACCAGGCAGGTTTGCTGTGCATGAGCAGCTTGATTTCCCTCTGTCGGGTACAGATGAGTCTATGCAGTTGTACTGGTGCTTGCGTAAGTCATTGTTGTCGACCTTGCCATAGTTGCATGTACCATCTGAGAAGGGAGGTGCAGTCAAGCTACTTATACCATCCTATAAGAGATTGTAATTAGCTTGGTTGAAGTATATTACTGTGATTGCTGCAAGGAGGGGGGTTCAGGTGTGAAACTTACTTTTAATGACACCGATTTGTGATCTGATCTCACCAGGGGGGACCTGATAGTGGAGGTGCTAGAGTGGTCACCCATAATGGTAACCACCTGATGCAGTCCATTGCCTCCCCTTGTAGGGATGTCATAACACTGGTTCAGGGCACTGTAGTGATGGACATGGACTGACCTTTGAGCAAGTGATTTTGAGCACGAGTAATCAACATAGCGAGTGGGTAGGTAAAGTCACCCTAAACCATGTATCGTGATAGACACAAATACATTCAAATAAACACAACATGTGTCCTGATTCATGGTGTTTCTTCTGTAGCTGACAATGGCTTCATTAGATGCCCTTCTTGCAGTGAATAGCACCTGCACTATCCCCAGGGAATCGCACTGTTTAACAAAACTGGATGTGTGTCTATCTCTGAGTATGCATACACCACCTGCATTACTCTGCACACTATCAGTTTGAGGAGTAACATGTGGAAGGACGTGTAGCCTGGTATGGCTATGGTGCTGGCCACAGCCTTGAATCAGGTGTCTGTGACTGCATAAATGTCTGCATATTCCAAGGTGTGAACACCTTCCAGTGAGTGAAGTTCTCTGTTGGCATTCCTAGCATGTAGCAGCATAAAAGTGATGCTTACTGAAGATGGCGCTTACTTATTCAAAAGTATTTCCATTGCGACACCACCTATAAGATGCATTATGGGGATGCCAACATCCTTGGCCAGTATGCAAAATCCCAGGAGTGACAGGCAAAGCATCAAGGTCTGTTGAACAACTTATCCCAGGCTGACATGTTGTGGATCCCCTTACAATGACACCACACGCTAAGTCAGTTATTGCCTTCAGTCGTTTTCTGTCTGTATTGAGGCATCATCCTAGGTGAAGGTCAAATGCAGTTGAAGGCTTTGACCATACCCGGCACAGACAGAGTCCGTAAGCTCAGTTATGTGTCTGCATATATGGTTCAGTAGGGTATGTGTGAAGTTGTACACACCAACAGGATCAGTGAGGCATGTGTGAAATTGTACACACCAACAGGAACTATGATATCCTCATAATGTTTCCGGATGTTGACAGAGTTGTGTGCATGTGTGGTATGGCGAATCCTGGCACTTAACAGACAGCTGTGACCTTTCCCATATGTAGCCTGGTGAGTGGGACATCAATGTGTCTCCTATGAATAATAGGTTTGATTTTGTGTACTGCCTCAGGTGTCTCAATGGGGAGACAGTGGTGCATGACCTAGTATGTGTGCTGTGTTCTGCATAGGTATGATTATGTGTAGTGAGCTGGCATGTGTGTTTCTGATGTGTCTGGTATTTGCGTATGTATGTGGTAAGGTGCTCCACATGTGCAGGTGTGTGTGATGTGGGTGGAGTAGGAGGTGAGGTGTGCATGTTGGCAAACTGCTCATTATCATATGTACTGACTGGCGTATGAGACATGGAATCATGGTTTGTAATAGTCACATCTGTCACACATTTTGTTTGGTTCATAGGTAGGTACTAGGCTATTGGCCCTAGGGCCTCTATAAGCCTAGCCAAAATGGTACCCTGGCTTTTGCCAACCAAGAAAAATTTTCCTGTGCCTCAGTTGAGCAGAGCCACAGAGGTGATGCCCAGTGTGAATTTTCAATTTCCCATCCAGTCATCAAGATTTTTCTGGAGTGCTAATGAGGAGCTTTGTTTTATATAGATAGCTAGTTTGTTCCAGAGTATGGGAAGTCTCTGGGACAGGACTCTATCCCTCCAGCATGTTCTGTTTATTGTAGTGACAAGGTTTAAGTCCCTAGAGTGTGCAGCTCAGAGGGATTGGGATTTCTTTAAGTGGAGCATGTCCAACAGCTCTGGGTTTGACATAGCTTTGTATGCTAGGCAGAGGATCGCCTCTTAGTAGGTGATATAAGACTGGGTAAAGCTGGAGTTTGTTTGAGACGGTCTGCATAGGGTATCTGTTTGAGGCCAGTAATCCTCTTTGTGAGGTATTTCTGTGGCCTTTCTAGTTGTTGCAGCTGTCTTGTGAGGTACATACCAAAAGGGGTGTTGTACTCTAATGGGTCTAGTGAGTGTAGAGTAGAGGGGAACAATGACCTTTTTTTTTTTTTTTTTTTTTCCCCGGATGAGAAATTTTTTTGTGATGGGGTGTGCCATGTAGAAGGATTTCCTGACTACTGTGGCGATGTGATTATCAAAGGAGAGACTACTATCCACCTGTGTCCCAAGGTCTCTTATCACACTTTCAGTGTTGAGCATACTACCACCTATGTGGTAGCTCAAGGGTATAGTTTTTACCAAAGGAGATGACAATGCACTTTTTGGCACTGAGCTTGAGGCCATGGCTTTGACACCAGGTATCTGTCTCCATGAGGCCCTTTTGTAGGATATCCACATCGTTAGGAGTTTTATTATGGCTCCTAGTTTGCAGTCATCTGCGAACTTCATCAGCCAAAGACCTTCTGTGTTAGCCTGTACTTCAGAAAAGTAGATGCCAAACAGGAGAGGACCCGGGACTGAACACTGCGATACTCCACTTGTCGCTGGTCTGAAGTCTGATATGGAGTCTGCTACTTTCAGAGTGTGGGTTCTGTCAGTGAGCCAGTTCGTAACCCATCTTGTGACATAGGGATTTATACCTAGTTTAGTGAGTTTATCTATAATTCCAGAGTGGGGGATGGTGTCAAATGCCTTGGTGAGATCTAGATAGGCTGTGTGAAACACCTTTCCCTCATCTACGGCTTTGGTGACTGCTTCCTCAGGTTTAGGAGACTTGGTCTGCCTTTTACAAACCCGAACTGAGTGGGGTCCAGAGTTTGGAGATTACCAGTGTCTTTGTGTTTAAGATCCTTGATGATACGTTCGATGGCCTTGCAGACCAGGCTTGTTAGGCTAATGGGGTGGTAGTTCCCATGGTCCATGGTGGCTCCCCCTTTGTGGAGTGGAATAACAGTTGCTGTGTGCCATTCACTGGGTACAAAGTGTGAGGTGAGGCTGTGATTGAACATGGTGCTTA
Source organism: Protopterus annectens (assembly GCF_019279795.1). NCBI lineage: Eukaryota > Metazoa > Chordata > Ceratodontiformes > Protopteridae > Protopterus > Protopterus annectens. Next base: position 1,236,786,866 of record NC_056729.1, read on the forward strand.
GGTGGGGTGCCAGTTCATTCTTCAGTTCGTGTAGAATGCAGCCTGGGATGTTGTCAGGTCCCATGAATGCTGTGCTCTTGGCTTTGGAGAGTGTGGTTTTTACCTGTGCAGCCGTGATTATAGGAACTTTGCATTCTTCTGGTATAGAGATGAGCCCTTCAGGGAGTGAGAGGGGGAAAAAGTTATAGAGATGGGCCCTTCAGGGAGTGAGAGGGGGTAAAGTTAGCACTGAACCTATCTGCCAGGATGTTGGCATCAGTTGGTTCTGTATATTTAGTGCCATTGTGCTGCAACTCAGAGCAGATCTGTGTGTTGCCATTGAGATTCTTGACATGGCTATAGAATGCTTTGTGGTTGTCTTCAGAATATGTGGCAGTTTTGTTTTCATAACTAGCATTGGAGGATTTTGAGGGATCTCCGCTTCTTACTGAGGCTGACCAGGGAGTTCCTCCAGTTATGGGATTTTACTCCTTTTTGCAACAGTTTCTTTCTTCTGTTGTAGAGTTTGTTTATGGCAGGGACCACCAGATTGGCTTCTTTTTTTTGGAGGATAGCATCTTGGTTCTGTTAGGGATAGCATGATCCATGCACTTGTTTAAGTGCTTATAAAGTGCATTTGTGTAGGATTCAGCATTCGTACCTCTGTTGTCAGTCTGCATGGGTGTTGTGAAGTTTGCCACTACTGTCTTAAGAAGTGTAAAGTTGGCTTTGGAGAAATTTTTTACGGTGGTTTCCCTAATGGGGGGCAGGATGTGGATGTCTAGGGTGATTAGCTTGTAAACTGCTTTAAAACCAATCAGCCAAACAACACAAAACGAGGAACCTTGTTTACAGACAGAAACGCCACCGAGTCAGAAAGCTTCTTAACGCTTTTATTTTGAACCAACAAAAGAGCGTTTTCGCCGCAGATCACTGCAGCTTCTTCAGAGAGACAAATTGAACAAGAAAACACTCCAATTTAAAATACTGAATCAGGAAGTAACGTGTTCCTGTTACTGACAAATTATATTTAAAAACACATGCCAAGTACCTAATCATAAAAAACATTTAAAAACATTTTTTATATAAAAACGCGAACAACACCAAAGGTTAAGTTCACTTGTATAACTTAAATCTCAACGACTTAACCAAAATACAGATGACAATAAACAGATGTCATTACTATTTACTACAAACTCCATGTGTAGTGTGTAAATGGGTCTATCGGGAATAAGTCCCGATACTCATAAGAAACATTGAAAGCAGTGTACAATATAAAATAAACAGTGTGTGAACAACCCATATTTGTTCAATCAAAGCTTGATTCAGTCTTCTTGTTATTTTATTTGAATTATAGCCGTGCAGGACTAGATGAAAAATATCAGTGCCCTGCAACTACACTTACAAGCAAAAATGTCTACACGTGACTGCCAATAGTTTCGTCCTACTGGAGCACCTAGGACTAGTAAAACAACCTGAATGTTAGGTAACCGCCCCAGATGGTCTAAAGACAGGTCAGCTAATTAGACACAGTGTGTCAGTTCAAAGAGCTGGAAAACAAACAAACAAACCTACCAAGGCATTAACTAGTTAGATCAAAGAGATGCTGGCTAATACCCAAGTCGGATCTAATGTCATAGGTGCCTGTGTATTACCTGTGAAATTTTACCTAAAATAACTTTTTAATTTAAGAACTGGGGCAATATTACAATTAGTGTTAAGGCCAGGAAAACAGAACGCATCCAGGCGCAATTGCCAATCCAGCTCACAGTTTTCTAAAATTAAAGGTATAGGGCCCCCCCTAATTTTTAAGGGTACATGGTCTATAGCCATGAAACTAAAGCTGTGTCCTGGGAACAAAGCAGTGTGTTTGGCCAGTGCATTGTCATCCTTGCATGTTCTGATTGCATACAAGTGCTCGTACATCCTGTCTCGCAGTCGCCTGTCGGTTTTCCCGATGTAAAACCCAGGACAACAATTGCACATGGCGATGTATATGACCGATTTGCTCTCACAATTAAGTGCATGTCTGATGACAAATTTCCTTTCCCTGACATGGAATGTCTCTCCTGTTCGGACGTTTATACAGTAGTTACAAAATCCACATCTGGACATTCCTTTCCTTTTGTAAAAACTGTGTTGTTGAACATCCCTTTGTAGTAGTTCTTTCAAATTTTTAGATCGTTTAAAAGTAAATCTGGGTTCCCTTCCCAATTTTCCTGCTAGTAACGAATTTGAAGATATCAACCTCCAATTCTTACGGATAATGTCCAAAATTGCTTCTGAGTTAGTACTAAAAATAGTAACAAAACTCAAAGATAAATCTATATTTGATTCTGTATGATCTTGATTATTGCTTATGGAGTCACTTGTAGACACCACGTCTGTAAAACTACCAACAGCCCTGGGCGAAACCTTCTGTTTAATCAATAAAGGGGTGTAAAAACCCCTAGATCTTTTGAGTGTAACTTCCTCAATAAGGTCACAAACCAATTTCTCAGGGTAACCCCGGTTGATGAACATTTCCTTCAAATAAGAACATTCCTTAACAAAATCCACTAAGGAACTACACATTCTTCCTGCCCTCACCAGCTGTCCCTTTACTATAGATCTTTTTTGTTTGTAGGGGTGAAAGCTGGTGAAGTGCAGGAAAGGAGGAGGTTTGGTGATTTTCCATAACGTCACCTATAATGAGAAAATGACTTCCCTCCTCGACAGTGACGCTTATATAAAAGCTTCAAGAAATGAAGTCAATGGCACTACACAAAAGATTAGGGGATATTTTAGGGACCTTTTCTTAACGGGGAAAATTGACATTAAAACATACAATTATATTGACATCATGTCTTCCAAGATCCCCGTTATGTTTGGGATCCCTAAAATTCATAAAAGTGTGATCGACCCCCCGATGAGGGCTTTAATTGACAGCAGATCATCTATTACTTATCCATGTTCCAAACTAATTTCACACATTTTGGATAAATACATTAAGTATATTCCAAGTGTGTGCAAGGACTCGTGGACATTCTTGGACAATATAAACAAATTGCCATATGATGAAGATGACAATCTGTTAACTATAGACGTCATTGACCTCTATACGTGCATACCACACTTAGAAGCGGTTGAATGGACTGGGTCAATGTTACAGAAGTTTGGGGCGTCTAGATTGGAGATCGAACTGGTGATGGAATTACTTGAAATAGTTTTAACCAGTAACTATTTCCTATTTGATGGTAACTTCTATTTACAGAAACGGGGAGTAGCCATGGGCTCCCCATGTGGAGCAGGTGTCGCAAACTATGTAATGGGGTATTGGGAAGCGAACATCTTGGCTAATCTCCCTGGTATTATGACCCCTGTCACCTTCTACACCCGTTTTCTTGACGATATGTTCCTTCTGTTCAGAGGGTCAGAAACTGAAGCGAAAATCTTGGTTGATCATATTAGTAACTCAACTGAGTTCTTGAGGTTCACTTTCAAATTTTCTACGACTGAGATGGACTATCTGGATGTCAAACTCACAAAGGACACTTGTCATCAGTGCTTTAAGTCCACTGTTTTCAGGAAAGCCACTTACTGCAACTCTTTCCTGCACTTCACCAGCTTTCACCCCTACAAACAAAAAAGATCTATAGTAAAGGGACAGCTGGTGAGGGCAGGAAGAATGTGTAGTTCCTTAGTGGATTTTGTTAAGGAATGTTCTTATTTGAAGGAAATGTTCATCAACCGGGGTTACCCTGAGAAATTGGTTTGTGACCTTATTGAGGAAGTTACACTCAAAAGATCTAGGGGTTTTTACACCCCTTTATTGATTAAACAGAAGGTTTCGCCCAGGGCTGTTGGTAGTTTTACAGACGTGGTGTCTACAAGTGACTCCATAAGCAATAATCAAGATCATACAGAATCAAATATAGATTTATCTTTGAGTTTTGTTACTATTTTTAGTACTAACTCAGAAGCAATTCTGGACATTATCCGTAAGAATTGGAGGTTGATATCTTCAAATTCGTTACTAGCAGGAAAATTGGGAAGGGAACCCAGATTTACTTTTAAACGATCTAAAAATTTGAAAGAACTACTACAAAGGGATGTTCAACAACACAGTTTTTACAAAAGGAAAGGAATGTCCAGATGTGGATTTTGTAACTACTGTATAAACGTCCGAACAGGAGAGACATTCCATGTCAGGGAAAGGAAATTTGTCATCAGACATGCACTTAATTGTGAGAGCAAATCGGTCATATACATCGCCATGTGCAATTGTTGTCCTGGGTTTTACATTGGGAAAACCGACAGGCGACTGCGAGACAGGATGTACGAGCACTTGTATGCAATCAGAACATGCAAGGATGACAATGCACTGGCCAAACACACTGCTTTGTTCCCAGGACACAGCTTTAGTTTCATGGCTATAGACCATGTACCCTTAAAAATTAGGGGGGGCCCTATACCTTTAATTTTAGAAAACTGTGAGCTGGATTGGCAATTGCGCCTGGATGCGTTCTGTTTTCCTGGCCTTAACACTAATTGTAATATTGCCCCAGTTCTTAAATTAAAAAGTTATTTTAGGTAAAATTCACAGGTAATACACAGGCACCTATGACATTAGATCCGACTTGGGTATTAGCCAGCATCTCTTTGATCCAACTAGTTAATGCCTTGGTAGGCTTGTTTGTTTGTTTTCCAGCTCTTTGAACTGACACACTGTGTCTAATTAGCTGACCTGTCTTTAGACCATCTAGGGCCGGATTTACCTAACATTCAGGTTGTTTTACTAGTCCTAGGTGCTCCAGTAGGACGAAACTATTGGCAGTCACGTGTAGACATTTTTCGTTGTAAGTGTAGTTGCAGGGCACTGATATTTTTCATCTAGTCCTGCACGGCTATAATTCAAATAAAATAACAAGAAGACTGAATCAAGCTTTGATTGAACAAATATGGGTTGTTCACATACTGTTTATTTTATATTGTACACTGCTTTCAATGTTTCTTATGAGTATCGGGACTTATTCCCGATAGACCCATTTACACACTACACATGGAGTTTGTAGTAAATAGTAATGACATCTGTTTACTGTCATCTGTATTTTGGTTAAGTCGTTGAGATTTAAGTTATACAAGTGAACTTAACCTTTGGTGTTGTTCGCGTTTTTATATAAAAAATGTTTTTAAATGTTTTTTATGATTAGGTACTTGGCATGTGTTTTTAAATATAATTTGTCAGTAACAGGAAACAGGAACACGTTACTTCCTGATTTAGTATTTTAAATTGGAGTGTTTTCTTGTTCAATTTGTCTCTCTGAAGAAGCTGCAGTGATCTGCGGCGAAAACGCTCTTTTGTTGGTTCAAAATAAAAGCGTTAAGAAGCTTTCTGACTCGGTGGCGTTTCTGTCTGTAAACAAGGTTCCTCGTTTTGTGGTGATTAGCTTGTGGTCAGATCTGACCAACGAGGAAATGACCTCTGGTGTGGAACACCTGTTGCCGTTGTTGATAATGACCAGGTCTTGGATATTGCTGCCCCTGGTGGGGGTGTGGATAAGTTGATACAAGGCATTGGAATTTATGAATTCCAGAAAACGTTGAGCAAAAGAGTTGGTACATGAGTAGTTTTCCCAGTTATTGGTGGGGTAGTTGAAATCGCCCATCATTAGTGTGTTGGGTTGTACCCTAATATTTTCCAGTGGATCAAGAAATGAGGAGTGGGAATCCTGGTGCATAGTGGGGGATTTGTAGCAAGTTACAGTGTGGATTGCGGTATTGCCCAGAGTTAGTTGCACTTGGGTAATCTCTGATGCATTATGCTGAGCAACTAGCCTGGAGGTGTGGATATCCTTAATGAATATGGACATGCCTCTGCCTTTAGTGTTTTGGTCCAGGTTAGGTGGCCGAAAGGTGTGGTATGAATTATAGCCTGGTAATGCAGGGGTGCTGTCTGGAGCCTTGAACCAGGTCTCTGTCACTGCACAGATATCTATGTTCTCCATTTTAAGGAGTGCCTCGAATGCATTTTGAGGTTTAGACTTGGCATCGAGTACCATTACCCTCAGATTTTGCTTGCTTGTACCTGTTAAGGAGGTGAATTTGTCATTTGAACCTTGCCTAGAAAAGGTACTATAGGGGTGGCAAGAGCCTTAGCCAGTATCCGGAATCCCAAGGGCAACAGGTGCAGGCCCTCTGACAAAACATCATGGTCTTTCAATCATGTAATCCCAGGTAGACAGATACTGGATCCCCTTAAAATGACACCAGAATCTTGGCCAATTGTTGAAGTCAATCATTTTGTCCTTGTACTGTGGTATAATTCTGGGTGATGCAGGATGCTACTCAGGGCTAGGGTCATACCTTCCTGGACTACAAGATCGGAGAGCTCCTCCATGTCTCTCTTCATGTAGTCCAGGGAGGTACATCTCAGGTCATTCACACTAACATGGAGAATGACAGAGTCATATTTGTACTTGTTGCGGAGTGACCTGAGTGCGTGCATTATGTGGCAGATCCTGGCACCCGACAGGCAGCTGATAGTAACTTTCTCCTTGTTTAGCCTGGTGAGTGGAACATCAGTGTGCCTGACTATAGAGTCACCTATGACTAGAGTGTTGGGTACATTGTTATGCTGTATATGCTGTGGTTGAGTGGTACACTGAGTTTGTGGGCTATGTGTCATTTGGGTTGGGTTTTGGGGTGGAGGTTGCTTGCGTTTCTGCTTTGGAGGTCTCAGTTGCTTGAGCAGATTTTTGAGAGCCTCCGCCAATGTAGGTGGGTGTTTTGTGTTTCTTTGCATGTGTTTTGGTGGTATAGGTTTTGAGGGACTATGTGATGAGTTGTGGTGTGGTGCAAGTGTTCACCTTCTCCTCTTGACTGTCTAGTCCAGTCTTGGGTGAAGAGAGCTTTGCTTCCAGTTTGGCTATATAAGTGCATCACTCACAGGTTGCAGTGTTGGGCGGTAGGAGGAGAGGGTTGAATGTGTACATGAGGCAATTGCTGCATTGCCCCAAGATGCCCAGATTCATCAGGTAGACAGGAGAAAACACCGGGAGCTTGACCCATAGACATGCCTGGATAGGTGCTTATTTATTAAGTACTAAAAACTGTTTTCCTCTAGACAAGTGAAGAAAGTTGAATGTTGTAGTAATTTGTAGCCTATTTACTGCTTACAACGAGTTCTGAACAAGTGGTGAGCTCAAAGAAACAAATTTTAGTGCTAAAACTAAAAAACTAGCTAGTTCTAAGGGAAAATTTGAAGAGCAGACTTTATGGTGCCAGGAATAGTTTAACCCTAGCTAAGTGGCGATGCATAAAGTGTGTGTGTGTGTATATATATATATATATATATATATATGTGTGTATATATATATATATATATATATTTTTTTTTTTTTTTTTTTTTAATATAACAGTAGCAAATGAGCAAACTAATTTAAACAAATTAACCAATAAAAAGTTAAAAACTGAGCCCCATTCCAGCAGTCTTCGATCAGACAAGTTCTAACTGCACACTCCTGCCAGGGTGCAGGGAAACCAAAAAAAGATGGTCTGGATTAGTGCTCAAGTTATACAAACAAAGCTAGATTCAGCAGGTCTGAATTTAGTCTATGCTACAGCAAACAAGGCATACCAGTTTCAGAAAGAAACAGTTCAAATAAGCAGGCACAGTAAGCCTTTAACCAGAAATTCCCAGCTCAGAAGGGCAGAATTTAGCCTCTCCTCCAGTGCAGACCACAAACCAGAACCAATACACCTTTAGAATAACAGACACTGAGCCTTCAATCAACAATTCCTAACTTAGTCCTGCCACAGCAGTGCAGACCACAAACCTTCTTAATGTAAAACAACTGGTCTGGAGCCCAAGTGCTTAAACCAAAAGGCTTAGAGTAACAGTTACAATTTAATCAGGCTACTACCAAGCAGTAATAAATGGAGCAGAATAAATACAATTAAGTACTTTTAAGAAGAGATAAAAGCAAAATAAAGTGCAGTTTTTTTTTTTAGTAAAGTGCAAGGAGAGAGGAAGAATGAGCAGAAGAAAAATTCAAGGTTAAGAACCTAAATGTTCTCTCTGTATTAAGTAGAGTGAACACCAGACTTGGAGGGTTGTCCCAGATCAAATTTACAGTAGGGGTGGACAACTGCAAACCCACCAACTATAGCAACACCACAAGAATAGGGTGAGGAGAGGGGGAAAACAGTTTCAGGACAGATGAGAAATAGAAAACAATGCCAGAAAATATATAAAATAATTCAGTCAGGCAAAATTAAGACAATGCACAACTCTGAAAGGTTAAAATGCCAAGAAATATACTTATCAGCGATATATGGCATAGGAGTAGAGGGGTGGGGATGTTTTCCACAAATCTTCCTCAGTCAGTGATAATGCCAGTAGAAATAGGATCTTGTCTGTGTGCATGTCACAGCAGGCCATTGTTAGATGGTGGCCTGACAGAAGTTGAAATGTGACATGTTATAACCTTTATGTAGGTCTGCTAAGGTAACCCAACACCTAACAGTGTGCCATAACATAGTTGAGTGACTATGATGCTTTGCCAGGCATGTGGGCCATGCATTACCCATAATCCTGTTACAAGGCATGGTCATAATACCATACCTACAAATGTGACAGTGTACGACCACAGCAAAGTTAGGGTAATGCTGCTGCACCCTTGGGGTTGACAGCATCAAACACACTGTCTGTAGGCAATCAGTGCAGCGAAGATGTGGATGTCCATGCATGCACATAGTATTTGTTCAGCTTAGCTGTCATAACTTCAGCCTTGCAACTCTGCAGTGCCTGTTAAACAACCAGACAGCAAACTGAATGTAGTGTGACATGATGCGGGAGCACAGACTTCTGTTCTGGTAACATAAATGTACAGTGTGACTTACCTAGGACATGGAGGTAGGCACACTGTGGCCAAAGGTGGCCACTCCTCTGCAGTATGCCTCACATCAATGTCATACAGATGTCCTCCATTAAACTGTTGAGGGTTAGGCTGCATGGACTGCAGAGAAATCATCACATAACATGGACCACTGCCACTGTGGTACTTGTCCCAGCAGCTGTAGATGTCTGTGTCACCTGACATTGCCATTATATTGTGATGCTGCAGTTGTGCTCTTAAACACAATCCGGTCGGTACTTGGTGACAGCCTTAACAACCCCGGAACACATGGCAAAATACATGCAAACTGAAATGATTGCTCTTGTTGCTAATCAAGGCATCTACTTGGAAAATGTCAAGCCTAAGGAGCCTTGCAGGATGTGGGGACAACTATGTGGATGAACAATCAGGCTGTGGCCTGCATCTCATCTTGGCTTGGTATTCATGTCTTCTTTCTGGTGAGAGAAACAGTATAGGAGCATAGTATCCCAGGAGACACTGGTTGTGGTGAGACCAGCAGTAGTAGGTGCCAGGCACCAGCAATTCAGGGGACTCCCCTCTTCAGTTTTCTTCACAAGGCAATTGTGTCATCCCAGTACACCCTGCTTGAATAGTGTCCACCTGCAGAATAACTGTGTAAAACCTCCCTCCTCACCTAGGGAGTAGTACGTATTACTTTCCCCTCCATTGTTTGCCTGTTCTCTGTACAGACACAGACAACTTGGATGACGTATTGGAAACCACAATGGAAATTAACAGCAATACTGAGATGCACACAGGACAAGTTGCATGCACTGACAAGTACTGTCTCCATATGTCCCAGTAGTGTGATATTAAAAGCCATGAAAAGAATTATCATGGAAATGACCAGACACAGTCCAGTACACCTACAGACACTGGACCAAACCAGCTTGTTTTGTTCAAGGGCAGGTCATGCTTACCTTAACCCATGGACCTCGTTGTCTGTCAAGCTATGAAATGGATGTGGTAAACTGAGTCACTCCACCTACCATAGCCTGGCAAAGTACACCCTGTATGCAGCAGGCTCCCCATTCATGTGATGCACACTTCCAGAGTACAGAAAATTATGTGCACGTTGCACAATTGGATGCAGGATAACAATCATAATTGGTTTAGGACATGTGTAATTGTTTGTCTTTTCGACTTTTTTCCTGGTTAGGGGTCGCCACAGCGTAACTCCAATCCATTGCTGATTGGCAGTAGATTTTTTTATGGTGCTGAGTTGCCAGCCCGACGCTCAACCTTCAGCGAAGGCACGCCCATTCACGCATGTCTTTCGGAGGCCACTCTACCACGGGGAGGACATGCAGACTCCACACAGAAGGCACTCTAGCCGTGAATCGAACAGGGGAACCTCTTGCTGTGAGGCAGAAATGCTACCGCTGTACTGCTGTGGCTTGTGTAATGGACACACGGAAATTGTAGATAGTTCACCCCCTACACCACAGCTTGTAGATGTCTCTGCTCACAAAAACCCTGTTTACAGTAATCAAGGGTATTGGACCTTGTCAGAGATTAAGAATGCATCACTACACTGAAAGATGCCATTGTTCTTGTTTGACTATTACACATATGAATCTATGGAGCCATGTACCCATACTGCTTTACCATTCGGAGGGCATTCTCCATCTGTGCTGACACTCATCCTGTGCTCTGACATCTATGGGTTTATTGTACCAGTGTAACCACAGGTGTGTTCTGCACAATCCTGAAACTGAAGCATAAACAGTTCTATATGAGACCTTGCATTGTTTAAGTATACAGCCATTACAACATCATCCAATGTACTGTACACAAAACAATGTGGCTTGCGCATTACAAGTAACATACAATATCTGTCAGTGACCAGTGCAAGTGGCATGTCAAAGTCAACAATCGATGAAACAAAAACATAGTAATTTTTACAGATACCCTGAGCATCAGACACACAGCTTCATTTCAGTGCATTGATGACTAGGATGACAGGGATGTGGCTGACTCAGGGTGGCAAGTATATGTGTGTTAGGAAGAGAAGCAGTCAAGATGGCGTATGGAAATGTGGTGTGTGTGTCTGTACATCACCTGATTGTGACAGTGATTTGTGTGTCTGCATGAACAGTCGATCTGTGTGCTAGCCCTATATGTGTGTGTGTGTCTCTCTGTTGGACAGCTTTGAGCCATGCATGGTAGATAAATTAGTAAGTAAAATCGCACAGCAACTCAGCAAACACAAGAGAAGTGAACAAACAGGACCAGCGGAGAGGAAGGGGGAAGAGACATGGGGGGGGGGCAGAATGTGTAGTATTGCTTAATTTCCACTAATGAAGAGGAGACCAGAGAACAAGGTTACCATTATAAAAAAATACAAGAGAGGGTTTTAACATTTTATAATCTGAGTCACATCAGCATTAGCTCTGAGTGGGCTGACTTGTTCAAGAAGGGAATGAACTTTGTCCCAGCTAAAAGGGCAAACATAGTGGAAACAATTTTACAGGTAAAAGTTTTCAGTAGAAAATTGAATTTGGCAACACAGTTTCAAAATGGGTCTGACACTGGGGTGTTACTGGTGTTAATAAAAAGACCTAGCACATATATCCCCCCCACCCCAGCATCCTATGGCTAGTTTGAGACATTGTGTGTTAAAGAAATTTGTAACCTTGGATCAGAACAGGATTGCAATACAATAGGAAATTTACACCCAATGAAGTGATGCTTTTTGAAGAAATTTTAGCTAATAGGGACATTAGAATCATGAAACCGGGCAAGGGTGAGGGGCTGGTGATAATGGATGTTAATGACTACATAAGTAGGATGTTTGAACTAGTATACAGTGATACTTGTACAGAAGACTCCCGTAATGAACTCAACATTGCTTACAGAAATGTTGATTTTAACATTGGTTGAGTTGTTCAATGTGCAGATGAACTAGAGGAACACAAATTTTTGAAGACAGTAATCCATGGATCCCAACAATTTTTGGATCCCAAAAATTCACAAATCTATCACCAACACCCCCTGCACCCATGAGTGGATGCAAAAGCATCAAAAACATTTAGTATTGCAAAATTTGTGGATTTTAAAGTTAAACATGTGCTTGAGAACAGGGCAACGTTGCTGAGAGATTCTTGGGACTTTCTTTGGAAAGTTAGACAATGTATGATAACTTACTAATGGTAACTATCGTCATCCCACATGAACAGGGTGTTGACTAGTTTTGTGACTACTTAGTCAAAAACACGAACATGGACTGTAATAGCATGTGGCAGTCATTATGTGGGGAAAACCAAGAGAACATTCAGGACTAGTATCTACGAGTATATTTATGAAATTAAACATCACAATGAAAAGAATGGCCTATACAGCCATATTAGGCAGAACCCAACACATGCCTTTAAATTTTGTGCCATAGACCACGTTGACTTAGGACCTAGGGGTGGGCCAAGTGACAAATTTTTAGAATTTAAAGAGCCAAAATGGCAAATTAAACTGAACTCTGCTGAAAAGCCTGGACTTAATGACAAGTTGTCGTTAAGTTCTTATTTGAAATTGAAAGCGGCATATTTTTTATGAATTTTATGACATCATTTGCAATATTTAGTATAGCCACAGTGATGCAGCGGTAGTGTTGTTGCCTCACAGCAAGAGATTCTCCCGTTCAGTTCTCGAATGGAGCGCCTTCTGTGTGGAGTCTGCATGTCCTTCCCGCGGTCGATTGGCCTTCGAAAGACATGCGTAGAATGGGCATGCCTTCTCTGAAGGTTCGTGTCAGCTGATACCTCGGCACCTGTAAAAAAATCTACTGCCAGTCATTAGCGGACGGGAGTTCCGCTGTGGTGACCCCTAACTGGGAAAAGCCGAAAGAAGATGATTTGCAATATTTAGTATGTTTTGTGACTCTGCAACAGAGTATCAAATGAATGTAATATGCCTTTTATGTTGTGCTGTGTTTTAACAACTGGGTGGGTCTGAATTGAACTAATTTAAGAAAGGGGTGGAGAAATGGCTATATATAGTATGTGTTTGTGCACTTTATTTTTTATTCTGAGGAAGTCGGAAACTAGTAAGACAAAAGCATTAGGATTAAACTGCAAGTACGCCAAGTTCCTGGTGTGACAGGCTTGTTTTTTCACTTCTTTTGTGTTTGCCATGCATGTTAGAGCTGACAGTTCACCATCTCCACCCCCAGACACAGGAACTGGCTGTGGCAGGAGTTGCACTGGCACCTCCATACCCAAGGTCAGAAGCACGGCTAGTACCTGAGGGTGACTGCTATCTGCTGGGACTGTGTCCTCCACGGGAACGCTTAGGACCACGAGCCCATGACCTACCACATGTTGGTATGGACAGCACACTCCCCTCTGAAGCTCTGGATGTACCTGTCACTACAGGAGTGTGATTGTGCATGGCCACTTGGACTTTCAACTGATTTTAGTTGCTGACCTATGGTAACGGGTCCGACTCTCAACTACAACCAGATGTTCCAACACAGTGTGCATCCCAAGACCGATAGTGTATGATCGGTCTCAGACTACCATCTTTCCACTACATCAGTCAATTGATGCAGGGTACCAGCAACATGGTGCAGGTACTCACATATGTCAGACTGTGTTGGATACATAACCCTGAGCATTTGTCTGGAGTTGTGTTCGAAATGTGCCTGTGCCTCCATGATGGCCCTAAACATATGCAGAGTGACACATGAGACATCTGCAACAGGTAGTGGAGGGACAGCAGGCCTCCTACAAGCACCCCTATTGATCTGCCTATGTGGAACCCCACCAGCTGTTTGGCTATGGCCAGTATCAACACTTACTGCGGACATAGTTGCCACACTTTCCTCTTGAATGTCCCCACCCTCCAAATTTCCAATATCTGTGGCTTCAGAGGACTGGGTTATACGTAGGCATACTGAATGTGTATGGTGATAATGAGGGCAGAAGAGGGATGTCAATCTCTGTGACAGATTCAGCCACTTCAACCCTAACCTGTGTCTCACTTTGGCCACCATCATCAGAGCCTGAAGAGACACTGATGTCAGGTTGTGAAGAGGACAGAGACCAGCCCCCCTGGTCACCTGTGACAAAAAGGGAAAAGCAGTACATTAATACCTGAACTACTGTGCTCTGCAGTACTATGTTGCAATATATGTTATGCTGTATACACTGCTGTTACTGTTACTAACTTGTTTAATCTCCAACCCCGTATAGTAGGACATGAAGACATTATATTCTAAGAAATGTATAGTTATTGTAAATATAACTCTTTAAACAGGACTCTCATGACCAACAGTGATGTACACTGTTGACATATAGCAAAACTCTGCAAAGTTGACGCACATGGCAGTCCGTAATGTCCTGACAATACTGTGAAATTTATCAGTGTACTTGCACCTACAGGCATAGGTACGAGTCTGCACTCTGTACAGTCAGAAAATATCTGTTAAGTTACCAATCATACAGACAGTACATCAATCCAGCCAGCAGGCCTGGGATGACAATTTTGCACATACATTGCACCAAATCTACAACTCTAACAAAAAAGTGTTGTGGTTACCAGGAGCATGAGCATGGCCTCTTCTGCTTCCTGATAGACTTGTGGAAATATGAGGGTGAGTGAATGAATGTAAACAGCACCACATCTTACAGCATACCAGGGTAATATATTCACAAATCCCACATTTGCAGTAGCTAGTATGTGAATTGGTATGTTGGTCACAATCTCAGCATGACATGCAAAGTGCTGCTAACCTCCTCCCCAACCAAAATGTGTATGTGACACCCACATAAACATATGTACACCCTGACACACTGAATGCTGCAGTATTCCAATGCTGATCCAACTAAGCATACTTAGATGCTCCTCTTGCATGGAAACTGTGACCCCCACATCCATGATATACTGTATGATGGATGCCTGGGAGTTGTACTGTGTTCCTAGGCTTGCCAAGAATTCTTCAGTAGCCGACAGTGGCTTTTCTGTCACAGGCCCTCCACCAGTGACACCATGATCCTTGGGTATGTTCGCTGCTCTTCTGCGTGCGGCAGTGATCATATCAGTGGCATGGTGTGCACCTGCTCATATGTCCTGCTCTGTTGACCGATAGCATTCACATCATGGACCAGGTCAGCCGACAGTGCTGCCCGCTGTTCCCTGTTGGCCCTACCCCTGTACAGTAGGAGTTGACTTTGACGCAATGCTTTAAGGATGATGTAATTTTCAGCCTCTGTACATAGGCCCCGGCGTCGTGGATACATATTTTCTCAAAGACAAACAAATGGGCACATACATGGAACTACAGTATGTAAAGATTCATCAATAAAGGATTGCTAGCCATATTCACTGTGTGATGACATGTCATTCAACAGTGTGCACACATTCAGAGGGTGTGGATGCAAGTAGGATAGTAGCAATAGTCGGCTATTCCTGTTTGTACCATGACAGATACTGATGTATGATCACGCACCCAACACAGAAGTCCATTGTACTTTGGCCCCTAGGGGTACCACCCCCTTATAATATGTAGCAATATCAATGACAAACATGTAGCAGTGTACTATTACAACAGCTATTATGAGAAATCACTATGAGACTGATGTACCTAGTTACCACAAAGCAATCTACCTGTACTCTAGTTCCTGTGTAGGTGTAACACATCTGCAGAGCAATGACATGCGATCAGTACAGTTCTAATAAAGGCTTAAAGATCTAATCTCCATTCTCCCTAAGTATATTCAAAGATATGCATTATGTTGGAAAAAAAAATGGTTACATACCTGATGGGAGTACAACACTCCCCTGTGGAAAGGTACAGATAAGTGAATGTGGTACCAGCAAGTTCACCCTACAAGATAAGTCTCCTACACAATGGTTTCCCCTAACTTCTTATTGTTTGCCTTTTTAACATGATTTTAACATTTTGTTGGCAAGTGACTGCCTGGGAACCAGTCTCTGCTTTAGAAATTCTAATTGCAGCCTACAAAGCTGATTTGCAATGTAATCAGCAAATCCCATGTAACCACTGAACAGGATATAAGGGGTCAATATAATTTTCAACCCCTTTCTCATATGCTTGGGAAATTACTGGGATAAAGATACTATGACTTGCAGACAGAATGTCTGTAGCGCAATGTCTGTAGGTGGTCCTACCTGTAGGTCTTATTTAGAAGCAGACATTCGATCTGTACTCTTTTGGGTGGATACCTAGGTAATGAGACAGACCTACATATCACAACTTATGATGCTGATGTCCACATAAATATATTATCACTGCTAGACGCAGCTGTATTTGAATCAAGGTCCATGTGTACAAAAAATGAATATTCTCACTGCATTTTACAATCTGAGCTATTGAGTTCCTGTTAAAGCAGGAGTATTTTATACGTTATAGACATCATTCCACAGTTATATGTACTAGTATGTTTATGGCTGTACAGTGATGTCTTTTTCTACCATAGCCCCAGTCAAAAGTCTGTTTTTACATTACTGTTTTAGCAAGTCTATTTTTACATGTTGTACGTAGTATTGCTGGGTTACCTGCTATTAGACACCTCACTTAAATCTATTCTTGTGTATTTTTATATGTTGTACATAGAATTGCAGGGGTACCTGCTATTAAATAGCTCACTTACATCTCTTCTTATGTGAATGGCTATATACCAAGGTATTTCTGTACTAGAGTCCCAATTACACAACTATTTTTTCATACTCTTTCAACTAGTTTGCGCAGAGCAGCCCGATGCTCAGCATCACCTAAATACACTTAATGACAGGAACTTGAGCAGTACTGTGTTTTGATTAAAACACCTGTGTTCCTTAACAGCTGTGTGGGGTGGCGGGCTGATCCACTGTTGTTCAGGTGCAATGGTCCTGGGTTTGAAATAGGGTGCAGGTGTTCTTTTTGCACATGATAAATAAGTTTTCCAACAAATATATCAATTTAGAGCTATTTAGCATAGCTAAGTACACAGTGCCATATCTCGCAAAAAAATTTGACGAAAAGAAAAATGGGAGATAGGACAGGGGTGAAATGGGGTGCAAGCAGTGGGAAAACATCGTGAAAGGCAGGTAGGTATGTGCAGGAAGGGTGTAGAACAGAACCATAGCTATCCATTTCTTGTACAAGTGTGCGTTTTAAGCTAAATTTGGAATGTCACCCTCACAGTGAGGGGTGAGGACAAGCAGTGTGTTGTCATGCCAATTTGACCACATTAAGTGTGTCCATTGGACAATGTATGAAAATGGAGAGCTATGTATGGGATGAATATTTTTTTGTGGGATAGGTGCCCCTTTTTTAGGTGAGAGAGGAATGCTGTGGGAAGGGACTTGGATACATGTGGGAGGGAGGTAAGTTGGGTAGGTGAGGGAGCGTTTGCAGACAGACAAGACAACAATGGGGAGGGTGCTATGGGAATCCCAGTCCCATGAGCATCACACATGGCAGCAATGTGACTCAAGTCCTCACCTATGGGACTGTCAATACTGCTCATGAGGTGGCACTGGTGGATGCTGGTTGCCAGGGTGAGACTACCCCACCAGGATGGAGAGCATGCTCTCCATCCGGCATAGGTGTACACTGACAGTTCAGCACAGCAACCCATGCAACATACCTTGGCAGTTCCTTATGGGTGAACACCCTCTATCTCCGCTCTTAGAGGGGGGCTCAGCCTGTGGGGCAGAACTGCCAGATGCCACAGACAGTGCAGGGACAGCAGAGGGAACACCACCAGGCTGTGGCCCTGACATGCTGGACCCTGGTGCCATGGCTAGTGGAGCCAAGGTAGATGGATCACCAGGGACTGGCTTACCTTGTTGTACTGTTCAAAATAAATATGAACATAAGGTGAGAATAAACATAAGCAAACAGATGTTAGTATTAACATTACAGAACATAATGATTAATCAAATGAAATATGACTAATTTATAATAAGGAAAACAGCAATAAGTACGGTTAGTATAATTACTACAATGGCAAAATAATATGGAATTATACATAAGGCCAACATAAGAGATTGTTACAAAATATATTAATATGAAATTATAATAATAAAGAATAATAAGTTAAAGAAGGGTTGGGGTGAGACAGAGAAAATTACATTAGTAACTCTGCAGGTTATATTACTACACAGACTACTACTACATACTTCTACATGTGTACAGTTTCAGTTCTGAGTGCAGTGAATGCAATTAATGTATAGATGATGCTGCATGTACATAGCTCACAACCTGTTTGCATGGGACAATGTGGATCAAGCTCTAATACATTGATGATACAGAGGCACAACTGCAGAGAACAGTTTTACATAGTTTGTTTGTGTCTTTTGGCTTTTCCCGGTCAGGGGTCGCCACAGCGGAACTCCGGTCCACTAACGATTGGCAGTCGATTTTTACGTACCGGCTTGCCAAGCCTGATGCACAACCTTCAACGAAGGTATGCCCATTCACGCATGTCTCCCCGCAGAAGACGATCTAGCTGAGAATTGAACCGGACAGCGTCTTACTGTGAGGCGACAACGCTACCGCAGCACATAAATTAGTAGCAAGGAGCTCAGATAATGGATTTGCCAATAAATTGCATTCCAAGTAATGTCGTTTATCTGCTAATGAAAGGCCAGACATATGGGCCATTAATCATTACATTCTGAAAAACCATGACAGTTGAGAGGTATTTGTGTACACTAAGTAGACTAGACAGCTGGTGATTTCTTCGTTGGCTGCCATGGGATTAGAACCCACAAGCTGCGACTCCAGGAAAAATGTGCACTTAATTTAGCAGTTGACTGCTGTAGGATTATAAGAGACATGCAGTGACTACAGGACTACTACACACTTATTTAAAAGGGTTTAACAAGGCACAATCCTGCTTTAAATTTTTATTGATAATGTACATTAAATATGGTACTTATGCACATAGATATCTGCCAAGAAAGCAAACTACCTTACCCATATACCTTGTACCTGGAGTTGGAGGAATATATAGCATTATTCAGCAAAGTAAAACTGCGATAGTGGTGCTGCGGTAGCGTTATCGCCTCACAGTAAGACGTCCTGTTCGAATCTCCTCTAGAGCGTCTTCTGTGTGGAGACATGCATGAATGGGTGTACCTTCGTTGACTGTTGTGCATCAGGGCCGGCAACTCGGCACGTAAAAATCTAGTGACTATCATTAGCGGACCGGAGTTCCGCTTTGGCGACCCCTAACCGGGAAAAGCCGAAAGATGCAACATTCAGCAAAAAATGGCCATAACACAGACTTGCACCTTACTGTGTGGGTATTGCGCTACATTTATCACATTTTTTTCCTCAGTCTGTACTCGTTTACTTTTTATAGTTGATTGGTGTCAGATTAGAACACACATGCAATGAATACAGCCATACTGCACACTTATGTGAACAGATTAGTTATCAAAGCACAATCCTGCTTTAAACTTTATTGACAATGTACCGTAACATCTGGCACTTATACACATGGATATCTGTCAAGAAAGTCAGTTACCTTACCCATATATCTTGTTTGTGGAGTGGAAGGAATATACAGCATTATTTGGCAAAAAAAAATGGCCGTAACACAGACTTGCATCTTACTCTGGGCATTACACTACATTTATCAGACATTTTTTCTGCAGTCTTTATTCATTTATGTTTTGCAGATGACGTGTCAGATTATTACACACATGAAGTGAATACAGCCATACTGCACACTTATTTGAACAAACTTGAGTATCAAAGCACAATCCTGTTTTAAGTTGTATGATAATGTACCTTATAATCTGGCATTTATACAGTGGATATCTGGCCAGAACTTCAGCTACCTTAGCCAGATACCTTGTTCTTCGAGTGGGTGGAATGTACAGTTTTATCTGACAAAATAGCCAGAACACAGGCTTGAACCTTACTGTGGGTATTGCACTACATTTATCAGACAGTTCTTTCTGCAGTCTATTCATTAACTTTTTACAGTTGACTGGACTCAGATTATAACGCACATGCAGTAACTAAAAGAATAATGAGCTGCTGTTTGTGTGAAACCAGTACATATCACGGCACCATCACTCTTTAGAATCTATTGATTACTGTTGTTTCAAGTTTGGCATGTACAGCATTGATAGCCGTGTCAGATGTCTAGGACATAAACCATATACCCTTGTCATAACTTGAGTGCAACCTACAGCATATTTCACACAATGAACAGAACAGTGACTGAAATCTGGTTAGACCCCAACATCACCTGATGCTTGGAAGTTATACTACACAGTATTGCATGTTTATTTGATTTAACTTGCTTTACCATTTCAGGTATGCAATGACACATTACTAAACATATTGCTTTTCCCAGGTATGTCATACCTGACTGTTAAGACTGCAAACTCAGTAACTATTTTATTATAAGATTATGTTATGCATTACATTATTACTTTGATGTTTCCGTACTTATCACACTTGCCAAGTCCTGGCCAGGCAACCTGCATGGGACTGGACATTGTGAACCCTTTCATCTGCAACTGCTGAAATGGAAGCAAACCATTATGCATACCAGTTTTGCACAGATTCAGCTTGTATATTTGTAAAGTACTAGCAAACATAGTACATATCTGTGGGATCTGCTTAGCCCGAGTTTCTTGGACCCAGGTATCCAAGGTTCCCTTCTTTCTCCACTTCAGTCCATCATCATAGTGGTGATGACTCTGCTGACTAGTGCAAGGGATACCAGTAGCACTGGTAGGTTCACTAGCCAACCAATTCCAGGCCTCAGACTTGCATTCTGAACCCTGGAAATCGTCCTGCAGCAGCGGGTTTGTAGTTTTTCACCAGGAGTCCAACAGACACTCTAATGGACATCCCTGTCTAATGTCATTTTTCATATGTACAGCTTTCCCAATCCATCCATTTACTGCAGGTATAATTTTTGTTTACGTGTGTATTGTAGTAACGCATTTTTCAAACATATGTATCAAATCCAAATGCATCCAATACTTCAAATAACATATGTACTAATATTTTTTAATACAAACAATAAGTCTTTTATAGGTCTTCCTGGAATTCCATATATATTTGGATCTATTAGATAATGTAATTTTGAAAGGAATCTCATTTGCAAAACTTTACAAAACAATTTATAGTCAGATCGGTCTTCAATTGGATTGGTCTCTTTTTTTCCAAATAAAGTGTAGTGTCATAGTCAAAAATTCTTTATTCTCTATTCTATTTTGCAACCACACATTGAATATATCTACAATAACTTGTAACTGAGCATAATTTAACAATTTATAAAAATCAGGTGTTCTCTGTCTGTACCTGGTACTGTATGTTTAGAAGACATTACTGCAATTGCTTTTTTAACCTCTGTTACTTTAACTGGAGCATCGATAAAAGCTTTGAATGCAGCAGGCATAGTAGGTGCACACCATTTTGGACTAGAAGTATTTTTACCTTTATACAATTCTGCCAAGTAAGTATCTACCACTATCAAAATATTCTGTTTTCCATTAACCGATTTCCCTTTATCATTTTTCAGACAGTGTATGTATGCCTCTTGTCATATAGCTTTTTTCTTATGTATGGCAATATAAATTCTCCTCTGCCTTTCAAATAATATCTTAAATTATGTAGCATAGATGTAGACTGTTTAACTCCTATAATTTGTGTAAATATATCACTGCTTTAGACATATTGTAAGAAGCATATTTCTAATACAGTATATACATATATTTGCATCTTTTTTTCAGTTCTTTATGATAATGCAACATATGCCATTTGTATCTATTTGCTAACCTTTCTTTAAAGTCTAACCACCATTCATAATGTGATTCATATAATTATTTCAATGTACTATGATCATTCCATAATTTCTGAATGTCTTTCCAGATGTTTGTGTTGAGACATGCATTCTCAAATCGTTGAAAGCCTTTTCCTTTAAGTTTCTTAGTATGTATACCAAAAAAAGAAATGCTCCATAGCTTTATGCTCTGTAATTGATGTTAATGTAGAGTCATATTGGCTACAAGTTGGTGATAATGAGGGCCAGCAGTTATCAACAGTAGTAGCTGTCGAACCATGAAAATAAGTAAAATAATTTGGTTTAATAGTAATTATTGATGCAATGCTCATTACTTTATAACAGTCTCTTATGTCTTTGTTTATTATTAGATCCGTCATTAATATGACAGTTGAAATCTCCACATACTATTAATGGATAGTCTACTAGTAAACAAGGTGCCATTAGATTAAACATTTTTGTACGATCTGTTGCTTCCAGATATGCATATAATATTATTACTGTGATATATTGACTTTCTATCTTAATATCTCATAATAAGAGCCTATCTGGAATTAGATGCAATGTATCACATACATTTATAATGGAAGATTTGCACATGAAGACTATACCAGAGTGTTTGTCTAAACCTGTAGACCAGACAATTCCATTATTCCATAGACTGTTTCATTGTAACATCCGCTGTGTAGATAAAGGCCCTGTATCCAATACACATATGTCATTAGTCAAAGTATAAGTCCATTCAAATATTAACATACACCTTTTAAATGAAAGCATATTGTTGATGTTACAAAACATCAAAGAGTTTCAACCATGGTTTTCTATTTCTTTCCTCATAACTTTCTGAAACTTATTTGTTACCCTTTTTAAATGTATTGCTTACTTTGGACCACTGCAAAGCAGCTTTTTTAATTAGACTGAAATTAATAGTAGAAATATTTGCAGAAATAGGTGAAAGCTCATCATCTGATGACTCTGAAATGAATGAGCCTTCATCTACTTGTATGGTATTTATTGCTGCTGAATTAAGGAATAATTGTCTTATTTTTTGTTGCCACTTTTATCACTGTTTTCAAAATTCTGAATAACTGGCATTGGTATTACATCCATTGTATCCAAATCCTGTCAGCAGTGAATGAGTTAATTATGCGTAGGTTTGCATTCAGTGTCATTGTCCTTGTTAGTAATAGTCGAAGAAGCCAAAATGAGAAGAATAAACCAAGAAGCAGTAATCCACGACCAAAACGGTTACCAAATAATCCTTTTCTTTATTTTACAAACACGAAACACTCCAGAAGTAATAAAATCAAGCGCTTTCGCCTGATCAATATCAGGCTTTATCAAGACAAATGTATGCATGATGTGCCACAGTTTAAATACTCTTGTCAATCATAAAAGCTTAATTTAATTAAATTAAATTAATTAAATTTAAATTTAAAAACAAACAGTTAAGCTAATTGATTCATTAACCCATAATCGGGTTTTTTTAAAGTGCTAGTGCATTTAATCAAGTTTGAGACAAGTCTCATAAATACATGTCCCTTTGACTTTTTTTAAAAAACATACAAGTCTTTACAAACTTCTTTACAGAAAGGGAACCGATGTGTGCATGAAACCTGTCTGTGTGACTGTCCAAATGCCTTTTCAACGATGAATTATAAAATTATTAAAAAATTATTAAAAAATTATTAAAAAATTTTGTTTAGAAATTGTTTAACACCGGTCTCAGTGAAAATATCAGTCCACAACTTTGAAAACAAGACTGAAGTGGCAAAACTACGGTGTAATAAGGATATAAACTTGCTCATAACAAGTCCTAATAAATAAAACATGACACACTGTGTTATGAACTTTCTACTAAAATGCCGTGTCAAACATATATATATGTTTATATATGTACACATGGAGTTAGTGAATAGATAAATAAATAAATAAATACATTGGATTAAATTAGATAACCTTTGTGAAATTAATCTGTGAATTAAATAACTTAAAATAAGCTAACTTAAATAATTCTATTGGAATACTAAAAATGCCAAAATTGAAAGGTTCTCCAACAGTTACCTGCCTTATAACCTAGCTCTTCTGATCTTTAAAACACTCTTAATGCTAGTTGATTCATTCATACCTGGGGGTTTTGTTGCATTTAGATTTATCTGCCATAAAAGCTCTTTGTATTCAAGGGAGGCCTCCCATTCCCCTCCCCTTGGGTTTTGGGGTACATGCTCAAGAATCATAAATTTCAAGGTCATATTGGGACAAATAACCGAATGCTTATAAAAAGCATTACTCTCTTTCTTAACACTAACATCGTATAAGTGCTCATATATCCTTTTTCGCAGAGTCCTTTCTGTCTTTCCCACATAGAATCCTGAGCAAGCCTCACAAAAACCTAAATAAACTATACCCTTAGTGGCACAGTTATAGAACCCTTTAGGATTGAAATTAAAGTTTCTAGAGCTAATGTAAAATTTACTGTTATTGTAAATGTAATTACATTGCCTGCAAGTTTGACATTTGTAGGTTCCTACCTTCTTGTTACTCAGAGAGGCATTAGCCTCATGTCTTTCAAATAGATCCTTCAAGCTAGCATTCCTGCTATTGACAAATGCTGGGTATGTCGCAGTGAATTGTTTGACCTCATCATTTGCTTTCAAAATAGGCCAATATTTTGAAATGAGATCCCTAAATTTTGTGGAATCGTTGTTGAAGGTGTGAACAAATGTGTTGTGAGATTCTACATTGTTCTCAGCTTTGCCTCCTGTGATGTTTGTGGTACCCTTACCTAGAAGTGGAGTAAATTTGTTAGTTCTTGACTTACAAACCTCATCAAGTATTTTTTCAAAAAGCCTTTTAGGATAGTTTCTTTCTAAAAACATGCTTTCCAAAGTTTGAGTTTCTTTTTTAAAAAGATCAACTGTACTGCACATCCTACTTGCCCTAATTAATTGGCCTTTTAAAATACCCTTTTTTTGTGCTATGGGGTGGCCACTGTCAAAGTGCAGAAATGAATTGGAGAACGTAGGCTTCCTGAAAACAGTTGATTCAAAACTCCTAGTGTCGGGATTTTTCGAGAGAGTCACATCCAAATAGTTGATCTCCTTCTCACTAATATTGTGTGTGAATCTCAAATAGTCCGTTGTGGAATTTATATATGTAAAAAATTCCTGGAATTCCAGTAGCGACCCATTCCAGAAAACACATATATCATCCAAAAACGTTGATAGTGGGCTATATTCTTAGCCCATGCAGAATTAAAGACATGTTTCTGCTCCCACATAAACAACACAATGTTAGCATACGCCGAGGCACAAGGCGAACCCATTGCCACACCTTTCTTTTGTCTGAACAACTCGCCGTTAAAAAATATATAATTGTTGTTCAGGATGACCTCCATACTTTCAACTATTAACCTGATGACATTTGCTGTGAATTCACCTGACTTAACTAGAAATTCGTTGAATAATTCCAAACCTTCCACATGTGGTATACTTGGGAAAAGTTCAATGACGTCGATGGTAATAAGTAATTTAATTGCGTCATATAGTTCCATTTTAATATTCTTTAAGAACTCCCAAGAATCCTTACATATGTGTTTTAAGGATTTGACCAGACTTTTCAAGGAGATATCTATAAACTTACCAAGAGGCTCAGTGATGCCCCCGCCCCCAGCCACTATCGGTCTAAACTTTAAAGGTGTCAGTCCTTTATGCACCTTGGGTATGCCAAAAATGGTGGGGGTAACAGGCTTATTGACCAGAAGAAAGTTGTATAATTTTTCATTTATAGCTCCTTGCATAAGGTTGTCATATAACATATACCTAATCTTAGAATATGCAAGGCTAACTTCATTAATAGAGGCAGTGGAGTACTGATCTAAATCTTGCAAAATGCTAAACATTGCTGCTTCATAATCACAACTATACATCAAAACAACCCCACCCCCTTTGTCCGGTTTCATGATCCTTATTTTGTCAAGTTTCAATTTGTCAATAAGTTGTATACAATCGGGGGATAGGTTTTGAACTTCTGAGTTGTTACTTCTAAAGGTGTCCCTAATATCTTGCTCCACTAAATCCTCGAATGTTTTAACTACTGTATGTAGCGGAGGATTGAATGTACTAGCTCTAGAAAACCTCTCTTGCAAATAATTTTGTCCTTTGAAAAAAATGCTCAAATTAAGCTTTCTTGTAAATAGTTTCAACTCTAAAATAGATTTTGTAATGTTGAGAGAGCGTAGTGGGACAAAGTGGAAGCCTTTAGTAAATAGTTCAAAATGGGTGTCCCCCTACATCAATGTCTGTAAAGTTAAAGATCTTAAAGTTTCCTCTACAAACAATGGAGTAAGGCGAGTCATGTGTATCGAATGTCTCAATAGAAAGAGCTGAACTGTTCGCATCCCCCCCTTCCTCCACTACTGTCTCTGCTGGTTCACCCAACCTCTCTGCTGGTAAGGCGGACCCCTTTTGTTGGTCCTGCCTGGGGGGAATTGAAAAACCTGTTGTTCATTTCTATTGTTGGAATTAAACTTCTGAGCCAGCCTCTCACTTCTACGAGGACCTTCTGTTGGAGAATCAGTACTACCAGCATTGTCTACTCTACCAAATCTATTGTTGTCTCTATAATTATTTTTGTAGGCTGGTTGGTACGCTACACCATTCTTATATTCGTTAAGGTCCCTTTCCAACTTCCTCACTTTCCTGTTAACTATTTTAATACAATGCTGGTCCACCTCATGAAAGACCTTGTCATAGTCTTTTCTGACTTGTGTAAAATGCGTGTCAGTCACTACCACATTGTTTAATTTATTTAAATCTAATAAAAGCACATCCAGTTTAGATTCATAATCTTTCAACATTAACTTAATCATTTCAAGACCCGTTTTATTAAATAAGTCTGTTAATGTTTTTAGAAAGAAACTATCCTAAAAGGCTTTTTGAAAAAATACTTGATGAGGTTTGTAAGTCAAGAACTAACAAATTTACTCCACTTCTAGGTAAGGGTACCACAAACATCACAGGAGGCAAAGCTGAGAACAATGTAGAATCTCACAACACATTTGTTCACACCTTCAACAACGATTCCACAAAATTTAGGGATCTCATTTCAAAATATTGGCCTATTTTGAAAGCAAATGATGAGGTCAAACAATTCACTGCGACATACCCAGCATTTGTCAATAGCAGGAATGCTAGCTTGAAGGATCTATTTGAAAGACATGAGGCTAATGCCTCTCTGAGTAACAAGAAGGTAGGAACCTACAAATGTCAAACTTGCAGGCAATGTAATTACATTTACAATAACAGTAAATTTTACATTAGCTCTAGAAACTTTAATTTCAATCCTAAAGGGTTCTATAACTGTGCCACTAAGGGTATAGTTTATTTAGGTTTTTGTGAGGCTTGCTCAGGATTCTATGTGGGAAAGACAGAAAGGACTCTGCGAAAAAGGATATATGAGCACTTATACGATGTTAGTGTTAAGAAAGAGAGTAATGCTTTTTATAAGCATTCGGTTATTTGTCCCAATATGACCTTGAAATTTATGATTCTTGAGCATGTACCCCAAAACCCAAGGGGAGGGGAATGGGAGGCCTCCCTTGAATACAAAGAGCTTTTATGGCAGATAAATCTAAATGCAACAAAACCCCCAGGTATGAATGAATCAACTAGCATTAAGAGTGTTTTAAAGATCAGAAGAGCTAGGTTATAAGGCAGGTACTGTTGGAGAACCTTTCAATTTTGGCATTTTTAGTATTCCAATAGAATTATTTAAGTTAGCTTATTTTAAGTTATTTAATTCACAGATTAATTTCACAAAGGTTATCTAATTTAATCCAATGTATTTATTTATTTATCTATTCACTAACTCCATGTGTACATATATAAACATATATATATGTTTGACACGGCATTTTAGTAGAAAGTTCATAACACAGTGTGTCATGTTTTATTTATTAGGACTTGTTATGAGCAAGTTTATATCCTTATTACACCGTAGTTTTGCCACTTCAGTCTTGTTTTCAAAGTTGTGGACTGATATTTTCACTGAGACCGGTGTTAAACAATTTCTAAACAAAATTTTTTAATAATTTTTTAATAATTTTTTAATAATTTTATAATTCATCGTTGAAAAGGCATTTGGACAGTCACACAGACAGGTTTCATGCACACATCGGTTCCCTTTCTGTAAAGAAGTTTGTAAAGACTTGTATGTTTTTTAAAAAAAGTCAAAGGGACATGTATTTATGAGACTTGTCTCATAAACTTGATTAAATGCACTAGCACTTTAAAAAAAAAAAACCCGATTATGGGTTAATGAATCAATTAGCTTAACTGTTTGTTTTTAAATTTAAATTTAATTAATTTAATTTAATTAAATTAAGCTTTTATGATTGACAAGAGTATTTAAACTGTGGCACATCATGCATACATTTGTCTTGATAAAGCCTGATATTGATCAGGCGAAAGCGCTTGATTTTATTACTTCTGGAGTGTTTCGTGTTTGTAAAATAAAGAAAAGGATTATTTGGTAACCGTTTTGGTCGTGGATTACTGCTTCTTGTTAGTAATAGTATTTTCAGTTACTGCTCCGCTCATACGTTTGAAGTTTTCATATACGTTCTTGTTTTGCTTTCCCACACTATGCACACTAGGGTTTTCCTTTTGTAATCTCCGTTGTTGTTGATAATGTTTTAATAGGTGTCTCAGCATTTTCACTTTCTGTATGAAATACCATTGGCCATTCCATCCACTGATGCGCACAATACTGACATTTTGTAGGATATGCTGTTGTAAAAAATTCTGTGCATCAACACCTAATGCACTGTCTGACTGGATATTCTGTGACAGTGTGTGTAAAATCTCTACAAAAATAACAGGAGCGAGGCTACGTATCTTAAAATGCTCCTTTGTCTTGCAACAGAACAGACTTCTGATAGATGTTGTATTCCTTTCTCTGCAACATGCAGTGCTATCCAGGCCTCCCATGCCCCATCCCATATTCCTCCAGCATGTTTGTCAAAAGTTTTAATTGTAAACACATCTGCACATTATTGTAAGAGATATTCTGTTCTCTTATTTGCTCTTCTCTTATATAAACAGATCTGAACTGGAACGTTATTTTTCTTCCTGAGGTTGATATCTAACTTAGATAATTGATAATTACACCGTAGTGACTAATGTTGCTGTCTTTTTTTTTTTTTTAAATTAAGTATGAAAACTAATGGCAGGTTCACTGGTTCCAAAATAAATATTTGCGAAATTTTCATTTCCCCAGTGTGTAATTGTACACACTTGTTTAAGCTGCACTTCTAATGCTTTCATTATGCTGTTCCAGATTACGTTTCTGCTTATTTTACTTGTACTGTTTGGCTTTATACTTACTAATGGTTTAGGAATAGCCCACGGCCTAGTGGCTGTTTCAGTCAAGTCAGCACTGTTGATTTTATATCTTCTGTTAGCCCCTGGGTTAACATTATGTAAAACGTCCGTATCTAGCTGCCGTTTTCCTGCACTACTATCTCTAGTGCTTTTGTCATTTTGTGAGGTATTGGTAAACTGTATTCCCCTTAGTGATGTTTCCAGTGTCTCGTTGAATACATTTCGTGCACTCTTTTGCTTATTTTCATCTATTTTGATGTCCGTGTTATTTAGAGATGAGGAGGGGGGGTGAAAACTATGTTTACTGGTGCCCATCGTAACGGTGCTGAATAAGCTACAGCCATAACCATTCAATACCCAATTCATATACGGCACCATCAAAGAATTCAACAGAAAAATGCAAGTACAGTATCCCGAAGAGCCGTCGCTTAATTTACACTCAGTAGGTACTGCGCAAATTCACGGAAATGTTCCTCCAATCAAAGGCAAAGCCAAAAGACCCAGAAGTTATTTCACAGTTTGAGGCATAATATGACAATTTTGTGTAGCTGGGCGCACATTAAAGGAATGTGGGGTGTTGTGGAAAATCCTGGACAGTTGAAAGGTCTGCAGACAGTAATATATGCTTATTTCACTTTTTTAGTACTGTAGGGTTTTCATGGTAGATAGCCTAGCCTAGTATGCACTCTCTGAAATGCTAAAGGCTTGATGGTGTTATTTCCTTCAAATATTTTTTTCTCTTTGAATGGGAAAAGGGACTGTTCATATCAGAATTAAAAAAAAAATTGGCATTAGTTTCCTCTCCTAAGGGGAATAAACACTGACGCGTATCTGAATTTTCCCTTTATTGATTAAAAAAAACACCTCTGCTTTAGGATGGGGATTGATGGTGGAAGGCTTTATTGGTCGAGAGTGAACTACTTTGCTACAACCCTACAACTATTAATGCTTCTTGAGTGTCAATTAGTTCCATGTTTCATGACCATATTCTGTCTTAAATTGTCTTAGAAAAGCATTTTATCCATGGAGTACCATTTGGTAAATCTCACAACCTGTGGTTCTTGTGTATTGCACCCATCCCGCAGCCTTAGCAGTATTCTTTTACCTTTTTGGCTTCTCCACCTCCAGTGTAGAGGAACTGCTTTCATAGTGTAGGTTACCTGGTCCAGTTGTTTCCACTTCTCTCTCTCTCTCTCTCTCTCAGCAAGGATGCAGACACACTCTGTTGTCATTTTGGTCTTCACTTCTACTTCTGACTTATGTAATGTGATATATATGATGAGTGTAGCAATTCATGAGCCAGGCAGCAAGTTTCCTAATTTGGCGCATTAGTGCTTTCTGTGTGGAGTCTGCATGTCTTCCCCGCGGTCGAGTGGCGTTCGAAAGACATGCGTGAATGGGCGTGCCTTTGTTGAAGGTTTGGCGTCAGGCTGGGAACTCGGCACCATGAGAAAAAAAAAAAATCTACTGCCAATCATTAGCGGACCGGAGTTCTGTTGTGGCAACACCTAACTGGGAAAAGCCGAAAGACCAACAATATTTCTTTACCCTACCCCTTACGTCTGTGTAGTGAAATTTAAAGCATTTCTAGTAAAGCTTTACAGATAATATGATGTGCACATCTCTGGTTGCAGCAACAAAAAGTAAACCCATATTAAGAGAATATGGCAATGTTTTATCACATGCAACTCCCCTGAAACCCCTGCTACCCTTTCAAAAACTGGACAGGAGTGAGGGTTAAGACATATGCCATCTTCCCTTAGTAAAGACTACAAACCCCCTCCCCCGCCATCACTAACTATATATTCCTAACCTGTAATGCAACTTACATGTTCTGAGAGTTCTGCAGAACAGTTTTCTCACAATAAAGTTAATGTCATAACCAGAGTAAAACATTAGCCTTAATTCTCTTCCGTAGCATTACCCACACACTGTACTGGTAACAAATCTCAGCAACTTGCTCACTGTTTCTTTCCTTGCTTGTAATATCTCACATGCTGGATCTTTTCTCCCAACAAACAGAATTGTAGAACGTATATCATTTCTAAATGAAAACCAAAACTGAAAACCAAAATCCAAAAGGAAAGTAGAAACGAACCAAGCAGAGACCAAAAAATTGCACGGACTGTTTAATGTAGTAAGCGCTTTCGGTCGAGGTAATCCCCCAACCTTCATCAGACATACACAAAATAACAACCATAATGCCTTCTTTAAATATGTGCCTTGATTAGACAATGCATTCTTGTTAATTGAATGATTGATTAATTGTACTTAAACCATCAAACTATGAATATGCTGTGTGAAATAAATACATACAAGAAGGCTGCAGTTTTTCCCAACATAAACAACAGTATAAATATAAATGTTATACATATAAATAAATATTTGTATGAGATACATATAAAAAATGATTTGGCTATAGATTATTATAAAAATGTTGATTCACAATAAAATCACATATTTAATTTAAAATGTTGAATTGGTTGAAAATAATAGTTATTTATCAACCCTAAACAATAATATTATGTTTTACTACGATGTTAATATTCATTTTTAACAGCATTTGAGCACAATTTAACAGTTACCAACATATTGTCAATAAGAAATAATAAATAATAAAACAGGAAGTTGCAGCATGTCTCATCATAAACAATGCAGTCCGTGCAATTTTTTGGTCTCTGCTTGGTTCGTTTCTACTTTCCTTTTGGATTATCATTTCTAAATGCTTTTTCTGGTTTGATTCACTGTCTGGTGTAAGACCTGATTATCTCATTTGAAATTGCACCCATTATTTTCTTCTTATTTAATACCACTTTTGCAATATAATTCTCTTACTGTAAGTATACAACTTTTACCCAGTTTCCTTAACTGTACATTTGATCTGTTAATGACTGTTGTTATACATGTATTCCTTCTCTTTCCTGCTTTTGTGTGGAGGGTTCTCCTTCTTGATTTCACTATCAAGTCTACCCTTACAGTACTGTAGTCCTCTTTAGCAGTCCTTTTCCTTCAGTGGAATCTTTCAGCCACTATTTAATTTGGTTTGATTCGTTGTATTGGTGCCTTCTCTTTTAATTAATGTTACTCTTCTGCATATTCATCATGATTGCTTTTCTGACTGTGTTTTTTTTTTAACCTCAAAATGCCTCTTGATCCCTACCCATTTCCATCTCATTTCAGGATTGAATCTCCAACACTTTACTTTTCCGATATTATTTCCTTGGTACTGTGATCACATTGGTGGTGCTGCGGTAGCGTTGTAAGATGTTGTCCTGTTCGATTCTCAGCTAAAGCGTCTTCTGTGTGTAGACATGCGTGAATGGGTGTACCTTCGTTGAAGGTTGTGCGTCAGGCCTGGCAAGTCGGTACGTAAAAATCTACTGCCAATCATTAGCGGACCGGAGTTCCGCTGTGGCAACCCCTAACGGGGAAAAGCCGAAAGATACAACTGTAATCACATTCTGTTGTGCACCAGTCTTCCCTATCTTCCATGTGCCACTTACCTCATACCCCTTCATTTTTTTTTCCTTCTAACAACTTAACTTTTTACATACACAGCAGCTTACCCTTCTCCATAGTTCCCTGTGCTGTAGTGAAAATCTACATAATTCTTCACTTTCCTTTGTCTGCATTTAGTTTAGTCGGTTATTGCTCTCTGTTCTGGTATGTCCTTCAACATATAGGCTTCAGGGCTCTTGAGAGTTGTAAACCTGCTAGAATTTGACTTTGTAAGTCAGTTTTGGTTATGCCAATGTTAGAAATGTTAAAGATGTTTCACTTCCTTTTGAGGAAATGTTATCAGGTAGGCTAGAACCTAGTAAAATCAAAAGCAACCTTCATTGCATAAGAAGTAACCTCTGGAAGACCCTTGTGGGGATGGGGGCTGGACGTTGCCCTTCACAAAAATACATGATTTTGACCGTACTTCGAACTGATTTTGAAACTCTTGTAGTTTATAGTTATCTCACATAATTGTTTGCTTGTTACTTGACAAGATAAATGCCTTACTGACTTGAGTCCATGATCAGGTTTTGTAAGATGTCACTTTGAACTTTCATCTTGCTCCTTTAATGCCAGCGTTTCGCAGGACAGCACCACAGCCTTTGTAGTGAGTTTTCTAATGAAGGACAATATTTTTCCACATTTTGGGCTCCCTGTTAACATTCAGCGACAGGTTCTGTAATTTTATTCTTTAATAGTTCCTGTCTTATAGAGATGTTGGCATGGTGTTTACCCGTCTGTTCCCTTTGCTATGCCACCAAGGGGTTGGTGGTGGTTCTAGGGTCATAGTTGAAGTCCTTTGGAATCTGCTTATTTGTTTATTAGGAACCACACCTTTGGAATGTCCTGCCAGGATAACTGCAGTAGTTTCTTAGTGGTGAATGGGCTTTATGAGGCCCTTAAAGTCAAACTTACATTGACTGGCTTATGATAAACAGGCCTCAACATGCTACTTGGTTTTAATTGTGTTACTTACTTTTCTCAATCTGTATATTATTGTGTTTTGTATTATTTTAAGATGTTTGTGCAAAGTACCCATTTATGGACACTTTATTAAACATGTACTTGAAGTTTTCAGTCAGTTTGCGGCCATTGCTGTGGAGTTTAATGGGGACTGCCATAGCCTACAAACTGTGCTAGACCAAAGTATTTACCCTTTGTTCCAATAAGTATAAAGTTCATCAGAATAGAATGCAGGGTGTATGATTCATGCGGATCTCACATCAGATAGGACGATGAAACTTCACCTAAGACATGGTTTCCTAAATCCCCATTTCCCATTCTTTCTTTATTACACATGGCCAGAGCACATCCTGATTTTATTTTTAAAGAAGGGGATTGCAGGAAAGTTCATCTTCTTTATTTTGCACTAGAAAGCTATTGCAGATGCTTCATAGATGCCAAACATTGTACAGGAGGGGGCAATGTCTGAAGTATTGTTGGTATCTTTGGAATTTTCATCTTTATGACCGGGCATGCAGATTGCTCCATCACAAGATGAAGTCCCTCTTCATTTTAATTTTTAATTTAACAAGCTGTATAGTTTTTACAACTGTGGACAAGTCTGGTATTTTAGATTTCCACCTACTGTCCATTTAGGTGACAGTGGGCGGCCATGGTGGTGCAGCGGTTTACATTGCCGCCTCACAGCAAGAGGATCTCCGGTTCGATCCTTGGCTGGGGTGCCTTCTGTGCAGAGTCTGCTTATCCTCCCTGTGGTCATGTGGTTTTATTTATTTATTTAAGTTTAGTAAGTAAGTTCCCTTTCAACCATGACCTGGTCATAATAACGCAAAATAAAAAGTGTACATAGATTAAAGAATACACAGTTGTACAGTTGTACATAGTACAGTAACAAAGTAGTGATAATGCATTTGTCTATTTACAATTATAAATGTAAGGAATGTTTATAGTTTACACTATATACAGTTAAGGTAGGCATTCAACCAGTGATCAAGAAAGATATGACTACAGGATGAGTTACAAGGACTAGCCATTGTCATTGAAGCAGGGGCATTTGGTGTCATTAAACATGTGTTCTTTCAATTTGTTTCTAATTAACTGAAGTGTGATTTGCTTCTACAGATATCCAGTTCCAAACAATTGTGCCTAGCAAAGAGATAGCTGTTTCTACTGTGGAGGTTTTAAAATGAGATATTATGAGGTTAATGCTATCATCTTAGCTGTCTCTAAGTGTGTAGTCAGGCTGCTTGGTTTGTAATTTTGATTCATGAGGAGAGTGTATCCCATTTTAACAGCTTTTCAGTTTGATAGAGCCACATTTCTATGTTATCATTTATAGGTAGCCAGTCACACCACTGTAGAAGTCGGCATTAACGAATTTGAGAATCTGCAAGAAGAGCAAATCTGCAGTTTTTGTCTACAGCAGTTTGTACTTAACATTTGTTTGAGCTTGGATGTAAGGTTACAAGAAGGAGCCCATGTTCGATTTTAGAGATAAGCATGTTTTTAGCTAAGGATTTAAGAGTTGCAGGGATGAGGAGGTGTTGGATACTATAACATAATTTTAGTTTGAGTATTTTGCTAATAATATAATCAGTATGCTTGGCCATTGAAAGAGTGGGGTCCAAGGTGATCCCTAGGTACTTACTTTCTATTACTACTGGTAGTGGTTTGTATGTAGCGGTGATAATTATATTTGGGGATTTAGGGAGTTTTTTTGCAGTACTAAACATTGTGGGTGTTATAGACTTCAGGGGCTTGATTTTGGGAGCATATTTTTATTTGTCCAATGGCATAAATGTATAAGCCTAGATTGTGGTTTCTGTTGAAGGGTTAAGATGTTCTTACATGATTCAAGCAGTAAGATATCTTACTAAAGGACCAAGCTGGGGTGGGGCAGGTCAGCAGATATATCCTTGATGAATAGGGAAAATTAATGGTGAACCAAGGATGGATCCTTGTGAAACTCCTGTGTTAATGCCTTTAGTTGAAAGGCATGTTCCTGAGTGTTCTTGGAATGTTCTGTTTTGTAAGTAACTTTGAAATCATTTTACTGCATTTGGGATAAAACTGAATTTGCCAAGTTTGTAGAGAAGCAGGTCATTATCTGCTATTTCAGATGCTCCTGCATGTTAATGAATTTGACCCCCTGGTAGTTTTGAATCATTCGTATTGTTATAAATGGTGTCAGTGGCTGTGTATGATGCTAGCATGGTACTGAAGACATTTCTGAAAGTGTGTTATCACAAAGACTCCATATTAATTTATGTGATCTCAGAGTTGTTTGAATATGAGTATTTCAGAGATTTTTTCTTATAGGCTCACATTTCCTATAGCTCTTTAATCTGTCTGATTTGGCAATAAGCCGTGTTGAGATTGGACATAACCTCCTGTTCTGTTGATACAAATTGACAGAGATCCTTGAGGTACTGATGGCCAGCAGGCAAAGCAAAAGGAGTATTAACAAAACAAACAAAAACAACACTTGTTCTTAGACACATTAACCTTAACTAGTTAGGGTCCAGTAAAACTGTTCTGAAGAAAATCTCTGTTTTTCTCTTCATCTCTGGCTGGAACTTAGTAAAAATTTAGGTAAATCCACATGGCTAATAGGCAGTGAGCTGTTTCCTTGTTAGATACTACTGTTACTGGCATCTCTTACTGCTTTGGAGGCACTGCCTTTCTTCATACTACTTAACTGTCCAGATTTTTGCATATTTTGCTTTATTTTTCATAAAATGTGTGGCTTTCTGGCGTCATTGAGAATTGAAGTCGCTAAATAATGGCCTACATAAGAGTTTCAGACTTTAATGCAAAATTTGTTATTCCAGCACCATTCTAACTTTATAAATAAACAATATTTAAAAATTGTGTCCTATTTTGAACCTTTGTCCCTACATTACTTTTGGCCTTGTCCAGATTTCTTGCATTAGAGGTTGAGCTGTACCTTTCTGGGTAATTGGGTAATGTGTTAAGTGACCCTGTATGTCTCATTGGCCCTTCAAAAGACCTAAGGTAGTGCCAGTAATGTTTAAATGTAGATCTGATGCCAAAGGAAGGAAACTTCTCTGCTGATAAAGCTTAACTATCGATTGGGGCCCTCCCTTCAGTGAAAAACTTTCTTGGTCCAGCACTTGGCTGGCTCCTTGCCATACCAGTACAATTCAGGAAAAGCTGTTCAGGTCAGCTCTGAAGACACTATTTAGATAGGGAGAGAGAGACCAAATTTGGTATAACTTGAAAAAAATACTGCTGGATTCTGTTTGCTATCAGGCCTACCTAGACCTCAGGAGAAGATGTAGGATAGCTGTTAATTCTGGCAAAACTACTTAATGAGGAAGAAACTAATGTCAGCACAGCCTAAAGTTTTCTGGAAGCCCATCAGTGAATTATATGGGTAGCCATACAGAGCTGTTTTCAAATATCACTTTTGCTAACCTATTCAAGGACACATCACTGTACCTTCAACTGCCCTTCTTTCAACATTTCCTGCATTCTTTCAACACTGATCACAGTTTACTGGCCTCTTCTTGCCCATCCTTCCAACTTAGACTTCCCGAATATGGTATTTAAACCATTTTGAAAATTTTCAAACAATACCCAGGCCAAAAGAACTTTGCTCTGCATCCATCATTCCTTAGAATGGCAGTCCCAGTAGTTGTTAGGTCCCTGTGTTTCATGTGCAGTCTTTTTCTTCCTGTATTTTTCTCCTCCTTAAATTTTCCTCTCCCGTTTTCCCACAGGACTTCTAACGCATTGCATCTCTCTGCTGAATCAACAAAATGTTTGGAAAGTACTCTGTTCTCTAAGTCTTAAATTTGTAGGCAAGTATGATATCTTTATGTGATGCACAATACATTTTTTGCAAGGGATTTAATACAGTGACTACCATCTGCTTTGTTATTGACCTTGCACAATAATGTGGACAACTGGTGACTTCTTGCTGCCATTTATGTTGATGCTTCCTGAGTTTTTGAACTGGTCAACAACAAGATGTTCATCGTGTTTCACTGTTGCAGTCATTACTCTTGGGTTATCCTGCTGGCAGGCCACCCTCAGTCAGCCAGAATTCCAAAGTCTAGGTCCGGCATCAGTTGCTGTCACCTCTTCCCTGACGTCAGTGCGCCAGGGGTATAAAAGATGCAGCCGACGCCATTTTCTTTAGTCTTTCTTGCCGCGCGGTGGCCGAAGCAAAAGCAGTTCGCAAGTGCCGGTCGGCCGACTCCTGAGATATTCAAATCGAATTTCAGATCCAAAGTCTTCATTAAAGCCAAGTACCCCGTTGGAGAAACTTTTTTCTTGCTCCAGACCAATGTCAGAAAAAGTTAACAATTGTATTTCTTGTGGGAAGCAAATACCTCATAAGGATTTTCACTCTTACCGTATTCGGTTTTGTGCTAGATTCAACCAACGCACTATTAAGCGTCTGTTCGAATTTGCATTTCATTACTTTGGCCGAAGATTTAATTATATAATGCCGTCGGACCAGCCGACAACCGGAGTTTACAAAAAAACGCAAGGACAAGGAAATGGATAGGCATCTGAGGTCCAACACTAACGACGAGGCCTCTGCTAGGCCAATCGCCGGTTCTCAGTGAGGCGCTTTCGCAGCCCCTGGCACCCACTACCTCAGAGCCTCAGGCCGCTTCCGACTCTCACGTGGAACCGACTGGGCCTCTGGGCCTCTGGATACTCAAGGTATTGGACACTCGGAAATCATTCCCTCAGATGGGTCCGGAGCCACTAAGCAGGCATCGGCTTCTGAGGGTGTCTTCAGACCTACACAACTATATATAAACCCATCTTCAGCTTCAAAGACTAAAGCAGCTCTAAAGACAAAGAAACAAGTACAGCATACTCCTGGTCAGACTTCTATGCCTAAAAAACAGATGCTCAAAATGGCCGAAGACCTAATTACTTTCATCAGGGGCTCCCATCCCCCTCCTGATAAGAGGTCTAGGCAAGAGACCGAGTATGATTCTTCTGATCAGGTTTCTATTTCCTCTGATTCCTGTTCTGAACAGGATTACTCCATGCTTCCCTATGAGGATTCTGATGCTGAGGAATCCATTCCTTCAGTCTCTCCTCCTGAGGATTATTCTTTTGGGGAAACCCTGCATACCATGAGGGAGCATTTCCACTGGGAGAGCCAAGATTATTCTGAATCTAAGAAAAGGCTCAGGGACTTTCTACTACTTCCTCAGCACAGACCCCTTGCTATTTCACCTGTTCTAGACATTGTAGATGATGCATTTTCAGAGTCTGGCCTGTCCCCCGACTCTTTACCCCCTGCACCTGCTAAGCCAGACTGATACTACAGGGTCCCGGATTCTCATAAATTCGTATATAAAAACCCCACTGCTGACCCAGAAACTATATCTCAGGGTCCCAAAGGTGTCAAAGCTTCCACTGCAAAAAACCCTGTCCCCTCTGATAGGGATTCTAGGGCTCTAGACAGATGGGGGAAAAATCTGCACTTCTGCTACCCTGGCTGTAAGGGCTTTAAAGTCAGTTTCATATGCTTAAATATCAGCAATATTTAATGTCACTGCTTAAACAGAAATTGTTGACAAATACTGAATGTTCAGAAAATAAGGAATTACAGGATTTATTGCATGCAGCTGAACAAGTGGGAAAGCATACTTTGCAATGTGGTTATGATTCACTGGAGGCCTCTTGCAGGGCCGCTGTTACAGGTTCTGTTATTAGAAGGCATGCTTGGTTAAAGGAACAGAATCTGCCTGATCATGTTAAAGCAAAATTATTAGATGCACCATTACAGCATGATACTTTGTTTGGTACTAAAGCAGAAGAGGTGTTGAAAAAAATGAAAGATAAAGCAAAATCCATGCAGACAGTCAAGGATTTCTTACAGGTACAGCCACCCAGGTTTAGCAGGAACTGACCTTCTAAAAATTGGTCCTTTCCAGTGTCAGACAGGCCACAAAGAGGCAGATGCAGGCGTCCCAGAGGCAGATCTCAGCCCCAAGGCTCATACAGGCCTAAACAATGGGGTGCTCCTTCCTCCAAAAGTGGAGAAGACAAATCACAGCCTTACAGGAAACAGTCCCAATGACTTTCCTCTACCGCAGCCAAGCACTTTTCTTTTGGCAGCCCCCTTAGGGGGAAAACTAGCACTTTTTTCATCAAATTGGCAAATGGTTACCCAAGACAAATGGGTCCTGAACATAGTGTCCCAAGGCTACAGGTTCCATTTTCACACACTACCAAGGTCAAAAGGTATGCCAGACCTGCCACACAATCAATGGGCAGAGGCACAAAAACAAATTACAGTCCTCATGGACATGAGGGCCATTCAGCAAGTACCACCACAAGAGCAGGGGCAAGGATTCTACTCCAGACTTTTCCTAGTACCCAGAAAGGACAAAACCTGGAGACCAATACACTAAATACGTTTCTGGAAGTTCCAAAATTCAAGATGTTGACTGTACAGCAGCTACTGCCCATGCTGGGCAAGAAGGCTTGGCTCGTAACATTGAACCTAAAAGAGGCATACCTGCATGTCCCATTCAGACAATCTTGCAGAAGATACCTCAGATTCACAGCTGGCTCAATGCATTACCAATTCTTTGCACTGCCCTTTGGCTTATCTACTGCGTCCAGGGTCTTCACAAAATGCCTGGCACCAGTAATTGCGTTTTGCAGACAAAAAGGAATTCAAATATATCCGTACTTGGATGACTGCCTAATTCAAGCAGAGAACAAAGATATTCTAAAGTGTCTGGCCTTTGTAAAAAGATTACTAATTGGCCTAGGGTACAAAGTAAATGAAAAGAAATCAAAACTAGTGCCCTCTCAAGAGATAATATTCCTGGGTGTAAGCTTAAATACAACTGCCCAGATGGCTTATCTCACGCCAGACAAACAAAAGCATCCGACTACGTACTCCAAGAAATTGGCAACAATAACCCACTTATCTGCAAGGAAAATCCTGCAGGCCTTTGGTTTCATGGCATCCTGCATTCTACTAATTCCATATGCCGGACTGCATATGAGGAAACTACAATGGTATCTAAAAAAGTGTTTGGACTCAGCATTGCCACAGCCTGGAGACAGTAATTGCACTCATTCCCTGCCTGCAGCAGGAGTTTCGATGGTGGATAGAAGCCTGTCACCACAACAAGGGTCTGCCATTCAGTCTACCCACAGCCAGACAGACACTGACAATGGATGCATCAGATTATGTCTGGGGGGCCCATATGGCAGGAAAATGTATTCAGGGCACATGGCCTGCAAGCCAGATGCATTTTCACATCAATCAAAAAGAGATGCTAGCTGTTCAAAATGCCCTGACAGCTTTCAAGGACCTGCTTCATCCAGGACTGTTACTGATAGACAGACAACACTACAGTCATGTGGTACATAATCAAGCAGTGAGGTACACATTCCTACCCCCTCTGCAGACAAGCAATGACCTTATGGGATACAGCATTGGCTTTTCAAGTTCACTTGCAAGCACAATTCCTGCCAGGAAAAACAAGTACTCTGGCAGACGAACTAAGCAGAAACCTCATGGATCCCCACGAATGGAAAATGGATCCACAAGTCTTCAGCATGATAATAAGGAAATGAGGATGCCCAGATATAGATCTATTTGCCTCCCCTCACAACTGCCAATTGCAGAGATATTGCCCAAGGATTTATCACAAGCAAGCATGGAAAGTGGACACCCTATCCTTCAGCTGGAAAAGTCTAACAGTATATGCCTTTCCTCCACTGCCTCTCCTACCCAGGGTACTCCTAAAGGTCAGACAAGAGAAGCCAAAAATGATACTGATTGCACCAGACTGGCCACGCCAGCACTGGTACCCAATCCTAAAGAGCTTGTCTCAAGGTCCAGCATGGATATTACCTCAAACTTCTCACTTGCTGACCCAACAAAACAATCAGATCCTGCACAGCCAACTCAGGACCTTAAATCTGGCAGCATGGCGGATAATGCAGCCATTCAGAACACTCCTCTTTCAAAAGCTGTTTCAGATGTTATCTTGGAGGCCAGGAGGCCCAGTACCAGAAAATCTTATGCAGAGAAATGGAAGAGATTCTCTGCTTGGAACCAGGAAGGAAGGCATTGACACGTGTGTACCAAATATCCCTCAGATTTTACAATACCTAACTGAGATGCTGAACAAAGGCCTTTCTTTCTCATCAATTAAGATTCATACCTCTGCCATTTCAGCCCATTACAATGCGGAACCACCTATCTTTTCTCGTCCTTTAATAAGGCAGCACCTCAGAGGGGCCAAAAACATTAGGCCTCCAAGGAGAGCACCAATTCCGGCCTGGGACCTCAATTATGTTCTGGAAAAACTCATACTGCCTCCTTTCGAGCCAGCATTAACAGCAGATATAAAATTCTTATCCTGGAAAACAGCTCTGCTCCTAGCAATAACCTCTGCAAGGTGAGTCTCAGAGTTACAAGCACTCATGGCTGTGGAACCTTTCATCATTTTTCATCCAGACGGGGTTTCTCTGAGGACAAACCCTACATTTATGCCTAAGGTGGTGTCCAGTGTGGCCCAAACCATTCACTTGCCTACCTTTTATCCAAATCCACAGAACAAGGGTGAGAACATTCTGCATTCCTTGGACATACACAGGCAGATACGCTTCTACTTGGACAGAACTAAAGCTTTCAGAAAGACTGGGCAACTTTTAGTGTCATCTGCTGCGGGATCACAAGGAAAGGCTATCTCAAAACAGACTATTTCTAAATGGATAGGCCATTGCATCCGTTTCTGCTATTCTCAACATGGCAAATCAGTGCCTAAGGGCGTTAGGCCTCATTCCACCAGAGCAGCAGCCACTTCAGCAGCCTTCCTCAGAGGAGTACCAACCAAAGATATCTTAGAGGCTGCAACCTGGAGTTCAGTGCACACCTTCACAAAGCACTACCACTTACCTCTGAGCAGGCTTTGCCACTGCAGGCCACAGGGCCTCATAGCCTCTCCTAATCCCTTTTTAGCCCAGCCCACCCATCTTCAGCTTTGGGATTCAACCCAAGAGTAATGACTGCAACAGTGAAACACGATGAACATAGTACAGTTGTGTACCTACCATAAATGTAGATGTTCGAGTGTATTCACTGTTGCAGTCCAGGTTACCCACCCACCATCCCCCTTTTCTTTGATGGATCTATCTGTACTTCTCTATCCTATACAACCTATTTGGTGTATTTGCTTCTAGATGAAGGAA
Source organism: Protopterus annectens (assembly GCF_019279795.1). Taxonomy (NCBI): domain Eukaryota; kingdom Metazoa; phylum Chordata; order Ceratodontiformes; family Protopteridae; genus Protopterus; species Protopterus annectens. The sequence continues at coordinate 1,236,829,559 of NC_056729.1, forward strand.
ATGTTATTTTTGAGCATGCAATTTTATTGGCATATTTTTCAGCCTACCAATTTGGGGGCACCTGACATCCGGGGCAAGAAAAACTGAAGAAAATGGCATCTGCTGCATCTTTTATACCCCTGGCGCACTGACGTCAGGGAAGAGGTGACAGCAACCGACGCCGGACCTAGACTTTGGAATTCTGGACGACTGAGGGTAGCCTGCCAGCAGGATAACCCAAGAGTAATAACTGCAACAGTGAATACACTCTTGATATCTACATTTATGGTAGGTACACAACTGTACTTTCCTTCTGCTGGACAGGTTGTGCAGGCCTTTTTTTTTTTTTTTTGAGATTGACTGATCAGATAGTTCAAGAGCTACCTAGTGGATGGTACATTTCAAGTTATTTTGTGGGACTTGGGTTCATAGGTGTGTACTAGGCTAATGGCTCTGGAGCCTTTACAAGCCTAGCCCATAGGATTACCCTGGCATCGTGTCACCCGACTTTAGTTCCTAGTGCCTCTGTCGAGTAGAGCCACTGGAGTGATCCCCAGGGTGATTTTGCTATTTCCCATCCACTCATCAAGAGTTCTCTTGAAGAGGGCCAGTGAGGTGCTCTGTTTGAGATGTATGGAAGTCTATTCCATAGCATGGGCAGTCTCTGGGTTATGAACCTGTCTCTCCAGCATGTTCTGTTGATTGTGGTAATGAGGTTGAGATCTCTGGAGCGTGTGGTGCGGGGGTATTGGGATTTCTTTAGATGTAGTATTTCTAACAGAGCTGGGTTAGACATGGGTTTGTAAGTCAAGCAGAGACCGCCTCTAAATAGGCGATATGAGACACAGAATAGTTGGGAGTCTTTTGAGTCTGTCCATATAGGACAAGTGTTTAAGGCCTAGGATCCTCTTTGTGAGGTACTTTTGTGGCTTCTCCAGTTGTTGCAGGTGTCTAGTGAGGTACATGCCAAATGGGGCATTGTACCCGATGATTGGCCTAATGAGGGAAGAGTAGAGGGAGACAATGACCTCGTTCTTCCTGGATGCAAAACCCTTAGTAATGAGATGTGCCACATAGAAGGACTTTCTGTCCACAGTATCAGTGTGGTGGTCAAAAGAGAGGTTGCTGTCAACCTGTGTTCCTAGATCTCTTACAACGCCTTCTGTGTTCAGTGGACTACCATCGATGTGGTAATTCAAGGGACCCGGGTTTTTCCCAAGGGAGATGACTACACATTTTTTGGCATTGAGCCTAAGGCCATGGTTTTGACACCAGTCATTGGTCTCATTGAGGCCTTTCTGTAGGATGTCAACATCACTTGGGGAGTTAATAATAGCTCCCAACTTGCTATCATCTGAACTTTGTCAGCCAGAGTCCTTTCGTGTTGGCCTGGACTTCAGAGAAGTAGATAAACAGGAGAGGACCCAGGACCGAACCCTGTGGGACTCCACTTGTGGCTGGTCGACAGTCTGACTTGGAGTCAGAATACACAGTGGCTACCTGTGAGCTAGTTTGCAACCCACCTAGTGATGTAAGGGTTGATGCCTAGCTTAGTGAGATTTTCTATAATTCATGAGTGGGAAATGGTATCAAAGGCCTTGGCCAAATCAAGGTAGGCTGTATGAACCACCTTGCCTTCATCCACATCTCTGGTGACTGACTCAAAGAAGTCAATCAAGTTGAGCAGGCATGATTTAGCCTTCACAAAACCAAACTGTGTAGGATCCAGAGTTTGGAAATTCCCTATATTCTTGTTTATTAAGTCCATGATGATGCGTTCCATAGCTTTGTAAATCAGACTTGTCAAGCTAATGGAGTTGCTCCTCCCTTGTGGAGAGGGATAACTGTAGCAGTGCGCCATTCGGTAGGGACAAAGCCTGAGGTGAGGCTGTGGTTGAATAGGGCACACAGGTGAGGTGCCAGTTCACTCTGTAGTTAATGTAGAACACAGCCCGGGGATATTGTCAGGTCCCATAGAAGCTGTATTCTTGGCCTTGGACAGTGCTGTTTTAACCTGTGCAGCAGTATTACTAGGTGCCTGGCAATCTACTGGCATTGTGATTGGTCCTTTGGTGGGAGGGAGAGGGGTAAAGTTGGCACTGAATCTGTCGACCAGTATATTGCCAATATCTGTTGGCTTGGTATAGGAGGTACCATTGTGCAGTAGCTCAGAGCAAATCTGGGTATTGCCATAGAGATTCTTTACATAACTATAGCTTTAGAGGATTTGATGAGGGATCTCAACCTTTTGTTGAGGCTGATAAGGGAGTTTTTCCAGTCTTGTGACTTATTCAGCATCAGTTTCCTCCTCCTGTTGTAGAGTTTGTTTATGGCAGGAGACCACCAGATTGGCTTCCCCTTTTTTTTGTTTGAGGAGAGTGTCTTGGTTCTATTGGGTATGGTGAGATCCGTGCATTTGTGTATGTGTTCGTACAGTGCATTGGTGTATGATTCGGCGATCATGCAACTATTCTTCATTTGCATGGGTGTCGTGAAGTTAGTCACCTCTATTTTTAGGAAACCAAAGTTAGGTTTGGAGAAGTTTTTCATGGTGGTTACTCTTGTGTGGTGGGGAGGGGGTGGGGGTGGGAGGGATGTGGATTTCCAAGGTGATTAGCTTGTGGTCTGATCTAACCAGGGAGGAGTTGACTATTGGTGTAGAGCAACGGTCACCCAAGTTACTAATGACAAGGTCAAGGATGTTGCTACCTCTAGTGGGGGTAAGAACAAGCTGGTCCAGGGCACTGGAATTAATGAATTCCAGAAAGCGTTGGGCAAGTGTATTGGTACATGAGTACTTTTCCCAGTTAATGGAAGGGTAGTTGAAGTCACCCAGTATGAGTGTGTTAGGTTGGACCCTAATATTCTCCATGGTGCTTAGGAACGTGGAGTGTGAGTCTTGGGACATGGTTGGAGACCTATAGCAGGCTATGACCTGAATCGGTGCCTTACCCAATGTTAGCTGCACCTGAAGTATCTCGGATGCGTTATGTTGGGCTATCAGTCTGGAGGTATGTACATCCTTTATGAATATAGAAACACCACCACCTTTGGAGCTTTGGTCCAAGTTCTGGGGCCGAAAGGTGTGGAATGAGTTATAGCCTGGTAGTGCAGTGGTGCTTTCTGCTGCCTTGAACCAGGTCTCTGTTACAGCACAAATGTCGATGTTCTCCATTTTAAGGAGTGCTTCAGGCGAGTGCATTTAGAGATTTAGACTTCTAGGGTTGAGCACATGACCCTTAGATTACATCTGTTTGTAGCTGTTATGGTGGTAATTTGGTCTTTGGAACATCACCTAAAAAAGGCACTATAGGGGTGGCAAGAACCTTGGCCAGTATGCAAAAGCCCAGGGGTGACAGATGCAGGCCATCTCTGGCAAAGCATCGAGGTCTGTCAATCATGTGGCTCAGACAACAGTACCTTCAAATCTGGAGTCACTAAAAGCTAGACTGTGGGACTCTTTTCTGTACTTCTTAAATAGCCTCCCCAATAACCAAGCAGTGTGACGGTGCATGGTCATGACCTACTTACCATGAAGGATAGTAGAATTGCTGAAGCGCTGCAAAGCGAGTCTTAGAAAGACTTTGCAGCTCTTCACATTGTCTTTACCTGTGTGTGTGTGTGTATATATATATATATATATATATATATATATATATATATATATATATATAATATATGTGTGTGTGTGTGTGTATGTGTGTATATATATATATATATATATATATATATATATATATATATATATATATATAAATATATATATATATATGTGTGTGTGTATGTATGTATATATATATATAATGTGTGTATAATACACACATATATATATATATATATATATATATATATATATGTGTGTGTGTATATATATATATATATATATATATATATATGTGTGTATATATATATATATATATATATATATATATATATGTGTGTGTATATATACATATATGTGTGTGTGTGTGTGTATATATATATATATATATATATATATATATATATATATATATATATATATATATATATATGTGTATAATATTATATGTAACCCAGCCACTGGGGATGCACAAGCCAGTGCATTTCTTTGTGCCGGTCCCAAGCCCGGATAAATGGGGAGGGTTGCATCAGGAAGGGCATCCGGCGTAAAACTTCGCCATATCATTTCATGCAATCACCAGTAAATATTTCCATACCGGATTGGTTGAGGCCCGGGTTAACAACGACTGCCACCAGTACTATTAGCCAACAGGGTGCTGGTGGAAATTGGGCTACTGTTGGCCGAAGGTGGAGAAGAGGTGGAAGGCATGGCCGAAGGCAGGAAGAGAGGAGAAAAACTAGGACTGTGGTAGTGAGGGTCAGAACTTTGAATGTTGGCAGTATGACTGGTATAGGGAGAAAGCTAGCTGATATGATGGACAGAAGGAAGGTGGATATATTTTGTGTGCAAGAGACCAGATGGAAGGGGAGTAAGGCTAGGTGTATCGGAGGTGGGTCCAAATTGTTTTATCATGGTGTGGATGGGAGGAGAAATGGCGTAGGAGTTATTCTGAAGGAACAGTATGCGAAGAGTGTTTTGGAGGTGAAAAGAGTGTCAGATAGAGTGATGTTTATGAAGCTGGAAATTGATGGTGTAATGATGAATGTTAGTGCATATGCTCCACAAGTTGGGTGTGCAATGGATGAGAGAGAAAAATTTTGGAGTGAATTGGATGAAGTGGTGATGACTGTACCTAAGGGTGAGAGAGTGGTGATTGGAGCAGATTTCAATGGGCATGTTGGTGAAGGGAACAGAGGGGTAGGTATGGTGTTAAACAAAGGAATGCAGAAGGTCAGATGGTAGTGGATTTTACTAAAAGGATGGACATGGCTGTGGTGAATATGTATTTTAACAAGAGGGAGGAGCATAGGGTGACATATAAGTGTGGAGGAAGATGCACACAGGTGGATTATATCTTGTGTAGGAGGGCCAGGTTGAAGGAGATTGAAGACTGTAAAGTGGTGACCGGAGAAAGTGTAGTTGGGCAGCATAGAATTGTGGTTTGTAGGGTGACGTCAGTGATCAAGAAGAGGAGGAGTGTGAGGGCAGCACCAAGGATCAAATGGTGGAAATTGAAAAAAGGTAATTGTGAGATGGAGTTCAGGGATGAGTTAAGACAGGCACTGGGTGGCAGTGAAGAGTTACCAAATAGCTGGGTAACTACAGCAGAGCTAGTAAGGGAGACTGCTAGAAAGGTGCTTGGTATCCTATCCGGACAGAGGAAGGATGACAAGGAGACATGGTGGTGGAATGAGGAAGTGCAGAAGAGTATACAGGCAAAGAGGTTGGCAATGAAGTGGGATTGTCCGAGATGAAGAAAGTAGACAGGAGTATAAGGAGATGAGGTGCATGGCAAGGAGAGAGGTGGCGAAGGCTACGGATAAAGCATATGAAGAGTTGTATGAAAGGTTGGACACTAAGGAGGGAGGAAAAGGACCTGTACCAATTGGCTACAGAGAGGGACCGAGCTAGGAAAGATGTGCAGCAGGTAAAGGTGATAAAGGATAATTAGGGAAACATACTCACAAGTGAGGAGTGTGTGTTGAGGAGATTGAAAGAGTACTTTGAGTGGTTGATGAATGAAGAGAATGAGAGGGAGAGAAGGTTGGATGATGTAGGGATAGTGAATCATGATGAAGTACAATGGATTAGCAAGGAGGAAGTAAGGATAGCTATGAAGAGAATGAAGAATGGAAAGGCTGTTGGCCCAGATGACATACCTGTGGAAGCATGGAAGTGTTTAGGTGAAATGGCAGTGGAGTTTTTAATCATATTGTTTAATGAAATCTTAGAAAGTGAGAGGATGCCTGAGGAATGGAGAGAAAGTGTTTTGGTACCGATTTTTAAGAATAATGGTGATGTGCAGAGCTGTAGTAACTGCAGAGGGATTAAATTGATCAGTCACAGCATGAAGTTATGGGAAAGAGTAGTGGAAGCTAGGTTAAGAAGGGACATGATGATTAGCAGTATGGTTTCATGCCGGGAAAGAGCACTACAGATGCGATGTTTGCTCTGAGAGTGTTGATGGAGAAGTACAGAGAATGTCAGGAGGAGTTGTATTGTGTTTTTGTAGACTTAGAGAGAGCGTATGACATGGTGCCTAGAGAGGAGTTGTAGTATTGTATGAGGAAGTCAGGAGTGTCAGAGAAGTCTGTAAGAGTTGTACAGGATATGTACGAGGGTAGTGCGACAGCTGTGAGGTCTGCGGTGGGAGTGACTAATGCGTTTAAGGTGGAGGTGGGGTTACATCAAGGATCAGCTCTGAGCTCTTTCATATTTGCAATGGTGATGGACAGGTTGACAGACGAGATCAGACAGGAGTCTCCATGGACTATGATGTTTGCAGATGACCTTGTGATGTGTAGTGAGAGGTGGAGGACACCCTGGAGATATGGAGATATGCTCTAGAGAGAAGAGGAATGAAGGTCAGCAGGACTAAGACAGAGTATGTGTGTGAATGAGAGGGAGGATAGAGGAGTGGTGAGGATGCAAGGAGTAGAGGTGGCGAAGGTGGATGAGTTTAAATACTTGGGGTCAGTAGTTCAGAGTAACGGTGAGTGTGGAAGAGAGGTGAAGAAGAGAGTACAGGCAGGATGGAGTGGGTGGAGAAGAGTGTCGGGAGTGATTTTGTGACAGACGTGTACCTGTAAGAGTGAAAGGGGGAAGGTCTACAAAAGGGTAGTGAGACCAGCTATGTTATATGGGTTGGAGACGGTGGCATTGACAAAAAGGCAGGAGTTTGAGCTGGATGTGGCAGAGTTAACGATGTTAATATTTGCACTGGGTGTGACGAGGGTGGACAGGATTAGGAATAAGTATATTAGAGGGTCCGCCCAGGTTGGAAGGTTTGGAGACAGCCAGAGAGGCAAGATTACATTGGTTTGGACATGTGCTGAGGAGGGATGCTGAGTATATTGGAAAAAAGAATAAAGGATGAAGCTACCCGGTAACAGGAAAAGAGGAAGGCCTAAGATAAGGTTTATGGATGTGGTGAGAGAGGACATGCAGGTGGTTGGTGTGACAGAGCAAGATGCAGAGGACAGGAAGAAATGGAAGCAGGTGATCTGCTGTGGCGACCCCTAATGGGAACAGCCGAAAGAAGATGATGATGTGCAGTGGTTATAAAAGGTGTGTGCACTCCTGTTAAAAAAAAAAAAAAAAAAAAAAAAAATGTGGCCACAATAAATCATTTCAAAGCTTTTCTCACCTTTAATGTGATCTATAACCTGTACAATTCATTTGAAAAACAAATCTGTTTGGGGAAAAAATATAAAAAAAAAAGTACAATAAGCTGGTTGAATAAGTGTGCACATCCTTAAACTAATACTTTGTTGAAGCACCTTTTCATTTAATTACAGCATTTTTTTGCATTTGGATTGTCAGTGGTGTAAAAAAGTAATTTTATATTGGCTAAGGCGCAGAAGACTAAAAAAAAGAATTAAAAAAAAATCTAAAGGTGGCATAAGAAAAAACATTTCATAGTGCTTCTGAAGTAGATATGTTGAATTATACCTTGGGTACGAGCCTGATTTCACAGTGATGGTTTCTGAATGATCCTGATGCAGGCAGTGAAGCTTTAATTTTTTAAAATACTTTTACTAAATTATCACTTAAGATGTGGGCAGACATACGTTAATGGGAGACGAGCCAAATTAACATTTTTCATTTATGCTTCATTTATTTATAGCAACTGTCATTCATTCTAACATTGCATAAATTGCTCAGTTCCTACCTTCCTTTAAACTTCACTCCTCCTTCTGAACATCATTCTGCATGTATTGTTCTCACAAATGCAGTTTATTTCTCTGTAATTTGCGCCTTCCCTTTTCTGTAGATTTCAGTACTTTTGTCTTTTACAATATACAGTACTTCAAATACAGTTGGTTCAGAGTTTGATTTCCATTTTCTGGTAAATTTCTTTTGGGCAGCCAGTTAAATTAAACTTAATGTCTTATGTCTAGGCAGTTCAGAATTTGAATGCTGTACTGTTAGGATTATAAAAGATGTACACAGCACATTATATGATATGCTTATATGTAATGTTATAGATTTTGAGCTGTGTAAGTATTTTTTGATCGAGAAACCTGTGATCCCAGTCATAAGGGGACTACCTCTAAGGTACACAAATGCTTGCTAAATCCTGCTTATGCGACCCATTGCCTTGAGTAAAGGATGGCTAACAGAGTCTGTATCTATTTATGTTGAGAAGCAATTCAGGTAGCCGATGCGACAACAGTGATTAGAGATGCTCAGCATTTCTTGGGAACTCTGACAGAGTATGTGACAACAGGAGGTGATATATCTTCAGATTTGTTTGTAACTTTAGATGTCGCCTCATTGTTTACTAGTATACCAAATGAAACAGGTGTTGAATATATGAGGCTGTTCCTGATAGAAAAAAGTATGCCAAGAGATTTGATCATTGGATGTGCTCATGGATATTATCTTGAAAAACAATGTCTTTATATATGAAGACAACTATTTTCTACAATTGAAAGGTGTAGTGATGGGGACTCCGTGCTCCAATTCTTATGCCAATTTGGTAATGGCGTATTGGGAGGATACCTATGTGATGCAGAATACACAGTATACAACTCAGATCCAATACTATAAACGCTTTGTAGATTTTGGTTTGGAGGGGTGATGAGGATAGTTTAAAAAGTTTCATAGAGTATATAAATGGCACTACCTTATTTCTCTCTCTTACAGGGAATTGGTCCAAGAAAGAGAATTTCTACATGTTAGTATGTAAACAAGATGAAGGGATAAAAGCAGAGATGTTTAGGAAGACTTGTAGGAAGAATGCATTGTTAAATCAAACCAGCATGCGCCCTCCACACATCTACCGAAATGTTCATTTTTTAACATTTTGCTTTAAAAATTTTTTGGCCCCCCAGTTTCCTTTTTGCAAACCTTCCTTTTAAACTTTTCCCCTTTCCTTTTTTTCCTTCTTTGAACTTTTTTTTAAAAAAAAATTTTTTTTTGGGGCTTTTTTTTGTAAATTGTTCTCCCCCAAAAAATGAAAAAAAAAAAAAAAAAAAAAAAAAAAAAACAAAAAAAAAAAAAAAAAAAAAACAAAAAAAAAGAAAAAAAAAAAAAAAAAAAAAAAAAAAAAAAAAAAAAAAAAAAAAAAAAAAAAAAACAAAAAAAAAAAAAGAAAAAAAAAAAAAAAAAAAAAAAAAAAAAAAAAAGAAGAAAAAAAAAAAAAAAAAAAGGGGGGGGGGGGGGGGGGGGGGGGGGGGGGGGGGGGGGGGGGGGGGGGGGGGGGGG